>NC_134687.1:119865981-120165981 GCF_050947455.1 Rhinoderma darwinii
CTTACTACTCTACTTTGAGATTATTTTATTTGAAACTAATTTATATTTAATGTAACAAAATTATTTTTGTTGGTCTTTACCCCATGACTACAAACCAGCAGTAGGACAGTGTGATTCCGCAGAAAAAGCTGTGCTGTGTTATATGAATACTGTAGTTATGTTATGTTAATAGTTGTATATATATATATATATATATATATATATATATATATATATATATATATATATATATACAGTGAAGGAAATAAGTATTTGATCCCTTGCTGATTTTGTAAGTTTGCCCACTGTCAAAAAAAAAGAACAGTCTAGAATTTTTAGGCTAGGTTACTTTTACCAGTGAGAGATAGATTATATAAAAAAATAATAATAATTATATATATTTATTTGCATTGTGCACAGAGAAATAAGTATTTGATCCCCTACCAACCATTAAGAGTTCAGCCTCCTCCAGACCAGTTACGCGCTCCAAATCAACTTGGTGCCTGCATTAAAGACAGCTGTCTTAAATGGTCACCTGTATAAAAGACTCCTGTCCACAGACTCAATTAATCAGTCTGACTCTTAGGGTATGTTCACACGAGGGCGTCCGTTACGGCTGAAATTACGGGGATGTTTCAGCCTGAAAACATCCCCGTAATTTCAGCCGTAACGGCATGTGCAGGCGCTTGAACGCTGCGTCAATTACGGCCGTAATTAGCACTGCTATTCATTGGAGTCAATGAATAACGGCTCTAATTACGGCCAAAGAAGTGACAGGTCACTTCTTTGACGCGGGCGTCTATTTACGCGCCGTCTTTTGACAGCGGCGCGTAAATATACGCCTCGTGTGAACAGACAAACGTCTGCCCATTGCTTTCAATGGGCAGATGTTTGTCAGCGCTATTGAGGCGCTATTTTCGGGCGTAATTCGGGGCAAAAACGCCCGATTTACGTCCGTAAATAGGCCGTGTGAACATACCCTCACCTCTACAAGATGGGCAAGACCAAAGAGCTTTCTAAGGATGTCAGGGACAAGATCATAGACCTGCACAAGGCTGGAATGGGCTACAAAACCATAAGTAAGACGCTGGGGGAGAAGGAGACAACTGTTGG
Organism: Rhinoderma darwinii; assembly: GCF_050947455.1. Taxonomy (NCBI): domain Eukaryota; kingdom Metazoa; phylum Chordata; class Amphibia; order Anura; family Rhinodermatidae; genus Rhinoderma; species Rhinoderma darwinii. The sequence continues at coordinate 119,867,074 of NC_134687.1, forward strand.
TGCAATAGTAAGAAAATGGAAGACATACAAAATGACTGTCAATCGACATCGATCTGGGGCTCCATGCAAAATCTCACCTCGTGGGGTATCCTTGATCCTGAGGAAGGTGAGATCTCAGCCGAAAACTACACGGGGGGAACTTTTTAATGATCTCAAGGCAGCTGGGACCACAGTCACCAAGAAAACCATTGGTAACACATTATGCCGTAATGGATTAAAATCCTGCAGTGCCCGCAAGGTCCCCCTGCTCAAGAAGGCACATGTACAGGCCCGTCTGAAGTTTGCAAATGAACATCTGGATGATTCTGAGAGTGATTGGGAGAAGGTGCTCTGGTCAGATGAGACTAAAATTGAGCTCTTTGGCATTAACTCAACTCGCCGTGTTTGGAGGAAGAGAAATTCTGCCTATGACCCAAAGAACACCGTCCCCACTGTCAAGCATGGAGGTGGAAACATTATGTTTTGGGGGTGTTTCTCTGCTAAGGGCACAGGACTACTTCACCGCATCAATGGGAGAATGGATGGAGCCATCTACCGTCAAATCCTGAGTGACAACCTCCTTCCCTCCACCAGGACATTAAAAATGTCTCGTGGCTGGGTCTTCCAGCACGATAATGACCCGAAACATACAGCCAAGGCAACAAAGGAGTGGCTCAAAAAGAAGCACATTAAGGTCATGGAGTGGCCTAGCCAGTCTCCAGACCTTAATCCCATCGAAAACTTATGGAGGGAGCTGAAGATCCGAGTTGCCAAGCGACAGCCTCGAAATCTTAATGATTTACAGATGATCTGCAAAGAGGAGTGGGCCAAAATTCCATCTAACATGTGTGCAAACCTCATCATCAACTACAAAAAAATGTCTGACTGCTATGCTTGCCAACAAGGGTTTTGCCACCAAGTATTAAGTCTTGTTTGCCAAAGGGATCAAATACTTATTTCTCTGTGCACAATGCAAATAAATATTTTTATTTTTGACAATGTGATTTTCTGTTTTTTTTAAAATATAATCTATCTCTCACTGGTAAAATTAACCTAGCCTAAAAATTCTAGACTGTTCATGTCTTTGACAGTGGGCAAACTTACAAAATCAGCAAGGGATCAAATACTTATTTCCTTCACTGTATGTATATAGATAGATAAATATATCTATAGATATACCAATCTATCTATCTATATATATATATATATATATATATATATATATATATATATATATATATATATTTATGTATTGTTTTTTGTTACATTATACTAAGGCTAGTTTCATCATGTTTTGCCTCTATGTTCAGCATGTCCACAAGGATTATGTCTGACGTGACCATAGCCAGACATATACAGAAAGAGTGTCCTCTTGTCATACGTTAGGAATATGTCGGGACACTTTTGCCTCAACTGTATTGAAAAGCAAAAGTAATTCGGATTTTCAAAACAACTGTATGAATTATTTTTTTAGACTTTTTATTAATGGGAGTCAATGGCAGACATATGCAACTTCAAGCATGTATTCAAGAATAGTGATGTGAGCTTTCTCAAAAATCTGGAAATTTCAAGCGCTGCCCCCAGTCCACTCGGTAACGTCCCCCCAAAATGCAAGAAAATCCCCTTTGCAGTCTGGTTCACGGGAGTCTCTCTCGAAAATCATGTCAGTTGGCAAGTATGGTCTCAAACGATGTACGAATCTGACAAAAAAAAAATTAAGCATTTCCATCAGATACCGTCTTATGGAGGTATTCTTCCCTGGAAGAATTACTTCTATATCTCCGACATATGGCATGTGATGTGCTCTGATTGGTTGTTTTGGGCAACAAGGCCGATTCTCTGTTAGACAGTTTTGATAACTGTCACAGTGTACATGCACCTGCACATTTATGTCATTTTGTTAAGATGTGCTAACCAACTTTTTGTGTTTGTGTTGTACAAGTGGGGGTGAAGACTGCCTCTATTATGGTCGTGCACCCCTCCCATTCTACCAAAGGGTGTTTTTAATTAGAGTAAAGATGGTTCCCACCTGCCTTGTGTTCATTCTGCAGGTTTAGGCCCAAGTGAGGGGTGTCTTTTTAGGTTAGAGACCCACCTAAAAGAGATTGCCTTTTTATGGCAGGTGGGCTTACGTAGTTTGATCAAAATGTGCACTAAGAACACCACTTTTGTATAAGTATAGTAAATGTAGCAGAGAGCTGTTGTAGTGATTTTTTTATTTGTATTGTTTGCAGTCACAGCGTACGTGCACTTGCATTTTTATGTCATTTTGTTAGGATGTGCTTAGTTTCGTTTTTGTGTTTAGTTTTGATAAATACGGCCCATCCTTTTCATGTTTGTTCATTAAACACATTATTATATTTTGTATGTATATTTATTTATTTTTGTCAAAACTATGGTTAATAATAATAAAACTAATAAGAAATAGATTAAAGTAACCAAAACATATCCAGTGTACCTTACTGTAGGTTGTAGAATGCGCTGCAGGGCTATTAACATGTGTCACTGCAGATATTGTACAGGAACTAATACTTAACTTTTATTAACCCTTTCATGACCAAGGGTCATTGATGCCCCTGTGTCCAGGTCAAATTTTAAATTTTTATATATGCACTTTGTTAAACGATAATATCTTTGCAACTGCTCTTAATATCACAACTATTTTAACTTTTTTTTTTTTTTTTTTTACAAGACTTATCGGGCTTTTATTTTATAGATTCGTTTAATTTATTCCATGTTTTGACTTCTTATCATGAGCAGACAAATCACTACAAATGAGAAAAAAACACTTTTTGTATTTTTTTTAAAATATGTTTATCTGTATTATGTATATATATATATATATATACATATATATATACATATATATATATATATATATATATATACACTACCGTTCAAAAGTTTGGGGTCACCTAGTCAATTTTGTGTTTTCCATGAAAACTCACGCTTATATTTATCGAATGAGTTGCAAAATGACTAAAAAATGTAGTCAAGACATTGACAAGGTCAGAAATAATGATTTTTATTTGAAATAATAATTTTCTCCTTCAAACTTTGCTTTCATCAAAGAATGCTCGATTTGCAGCAATTACAGCATTGCAGACCTTTGGCATTCTAGCTGTTAATTTGCTGAGGTAATCGGGAGAAATTTCACCCCATGCTTCCAGAAGGCCCTCCCACAAGTTGGATTGGCTTGATGGGCACTTCCTGCGTACCATACGGTCAAGCCGATCGTTTAACTCTTTCAGCACCCTGGACAGTGACTATTTACTGACGTCGCCTAGCAACGCTCCCGTAATTATGGGTGCACACACGTAGTCATCCGTAATTATGGGTGCACACACGTCACCCGTAATTACGGGAGCCCCATTGACTACCTCAGTCTGGCTGTAGACCTAGAAATACATAGGTCCAGCCAGAATGAAGAAATGTCATGTTAGTAAAACCAATACGCTCCACAGCACACATAACATCTACATAACATCTGCGGACTCCATTGCGGAATTTTGACTCTCCATTGAAGTCAATGGAGAAATGCCACAATGAGTCCGCAACAAGTCCGCTACATGTCCGCAACAACCATTGTATGCTGCGGACACCAAATTCCGTGCCGCAGCCTATGCTATGCAGCGGAATTGTCCGCAACGTGTAAACGAACACAACTAAAAAGCTGTGGAAGGCAATGGAGAAACGTGTACGCTGCGGATTTCCGAAGCGGACTGTCCGCAGCGGAATTCCAGAGCAATTCCGCTACGTGTGGTCATGCCCTAATAGCAAAGGGGATGAGATTTAACAAATCTCATCCACACGCTGCGTAAATGCTCAGAAAATGACCTGCGGTGCGTTTTTTTAATCCGCAGTATGTCTATTGTATAATCGCTGCTTATTTGTTGATGGTTTTCCCCATTGAATTCAATGGGGAAAACCCATAACAGATAAGCAGCAAAAACCCACAACAAATAGCAAATGTTGTGATTATTTGCGGCGGAAGAGTAGCGATTCCGCCGCAAAAAACGCAACTCAGAAAAAAAGAAATCTTGTACCTACCCAGAATTCTGTGTTTCTTCGTCCAGGCCAGCCTCCTGGGATGATGTTTCATTCCATGTGACCGCTGCAGCCAATCATAGGCTGCAGCTGTCACATGGGAGTAAACGTCATCCCAGGAGGCCGGCCTGCAGGACGGCAGAGGGATGCACCGCCATGGCTACGTAAGTATCAAACTTTTTCTTTTATGTGCAGTTTTCCGCAGAGGACATTCCGGCCAACAAACTGCACCACAATTTAGTGTGGTTTTTCTGCAAGAATTCCCTGTGGCACCCAGGGCGGATACGCTGTGTGCTTTTACGCAGCATAACCACCCTGTGTGAACATACGCTAAGGTTGGAATCACATGTGCCAGATTTTGTTGCAGAAATGTCTGCGACTGAAAATTAGTTCCATTCATCTAAATTGGGTAGTTTCTGCAGCAAGCACATGGAATTCTGCAAGCTCCATTCAGATGAATGGGTCTGACTTTCAGTTGCAGAATTTTTGCAACAAAATCTGCCATGTGTGAATCCTTCCTCAGGGTATGTTCACACGATGAGAGGCATTTACGTGTGAAAAGACAGACTGTTAACAGCTGCCTCGTTTCACACGTAAATGCTCCTCCTCGCATTTTGCGAGCCGTCTGAGACGCTCGTAAATCTTGAGCTGTGCTTCATTGAGTTCAATGAAGAACAGCTCAAATTACGTGGCAAAGAAGTGCCCTGCACTTCTTTGCTGAGGCAGTTCATTTATGCATCGTCGTTTGACAGCTGTCAAACGACGACGCGTAAATGACAGGTCGTCTGCACAATACGTCGGCAAACCCATTCAAATGAATGGGCAGATGTTTGCCGACGTATTGTAGCCCTATTTTCAGGCGTAAAACGAGGCATAATACGTCTCGTTTACGCCTGAAAATAGGTTGTGTGAACCCAGCCTAAGGCTGTCAAACGACGATGCGTAAAAATACAGCCTCGTCAAAAGAAGTGCAGGACACTTCTTTGGACGTTTTTGGAGCTGTTTTCTCATAGACTCCAATGAAAACAGCTCCAAAAACAGACGCAACAAAACGCTGCGAAAACGGCGCGAAAAACGCTGCGAAAAACGCTGCGAAAAACGCGAGTTGCTCAAAAAACTTCTGAAAATCAGGGGCTGTTTTCCCTTGAAAACAGCTCTGTATTTTCAGATGTTTTTGGTCACTACGTGTGCACATACCCTTAGGCTGGGTTCACACGTGGCGGAATTTCACTTAAATTCCGCTGCGGACACTCCGCAGCGTTAATCCGCAGCGGAGCCGTTTGTCCATTGACTTACACTTTAATTTAGCAGTGTTCGTTTAGACGAGGCGTAAAATTCCGCTGCGGAGCATAGGCTGCGGAGCGGAATTTGGTGTCCGCAGCATGCTCTGTCTGTTGCGGAGCAGTGGCGGACTCATGGCGGAATTTCTCCATTGACTTCAATGGAGATTCTAAATTCCGCAATGAAGTCCGCAGCTGTCATGCACATGTTATGTGTGCTGCGGATGCGTCTTGTTTTTTTGCCATGACATTTCTTCATTCTGGCTGGACCTATGTATTTCTAGGTCTACAGCCAGACTGAGGAAGTCAATGGGGCTCCCGTAATGACGGGAGCGTTGCTAGGAGACGTCTGTAAATAGTCACTGTCCAGGGTGCTGAAAGAGTTAAGCGATCGGCAGTAACTGTTTCTGCACCCTGGACAGTGACTACCGATCACAATATACAGCAACCTGTAAAAAAATATAAGTTCAAACTTACCGAGAACTCCCTGCTTCTGTCTCCAGTCCGGCCTCCCAGGATGACGTTTCAGTCTAAGTGACGGCTGCAGCCAATTACAGGCCAAGCACAGGCTGCAGCGGTCACATGGACTGGCGCGTCATCCAGGGAGGTCGGGCTGGATGCCGAAAGAGGGACGCGTCACCAAGACAACGGGCGGTAAGTATGAACTTCGTTTACTTTCACTAGGGAAAGTGCTGTCCCTTCTCTCTATCCTGCACTGATAGGGAGAAGGGAAGCACTTTTCCTGCAGTCCGCAGCAGCTAGTCCGCATCAATTTACTGCACATTTTGTGCAGATCCGCAGCAGAATCTGCAACGCAGATTCTGTGCGGCATTGATGCGGACAGTTGCGGAGGAAATCCGCCACGTGTGGTCATGCCCTTACAGTTTAGGGTGCTGTATTCTGCATCCACTTACCAGCTGAATTGTGCAGTTGGGCAATAAACAGCTCTTGACAAATCATCATCAGGAAAGCTCAGGGTAAAGCCGACTACTAAAGTGATGGTTGATAATCAAACTCTAAATTAGGATCCCACAGTACAGTACTACGCAAATATTTAGACTCTGATTATCTTTTACAAACTAAAATTCTGTATTATTATGTTAAACCAGATGATCAGTGATCAAGCCAGGTTGTCACATGCTCACAGTATAATCTTCATCCTATTGATGTACCCGAAGGTTGATAGTGGTCATGTTTTACCTTTGTCTTATGAACTCTTTCTACCTATGTGATCCTATGTTTTATGTAACTGGATTGCTGTGAAGCTTTCCTTTAAATTTGTTGATTTTGTAGACAGACAATACTGCAATGGAGCGGGGGAGGGGAGAATTTTACAGTCAGTAAAACCAGCAAACTGAACTAAAGGACTAGATTAATCTTCCTCTCCTGCATTAGCAGAATTCAGTACGGTGTGTATATGAAATACAATAATCAGTACAGAGCAAAAGTTAATCAGGTATTTTTCACATACTGTATATCATCTCGCCGACTCACATATTTCCTGTACACTGATTTATTCACTGATATAGAAATAGCTGTTGTCAGAATAAAAGTACAAATTTTAATTAATGAATGAAGAATAAGTTTCTAAACTCACAAATGTTTTATGTCAGTAATCAGTGCGGTACTTGAGCTGTAAGCAGTGTCTCCATGAAAGACTTCCTAATATTTCAGACTTGATCAATCTTTTCCCTCATCGCAGGAAAAACTGTCATTGATTTTGATATATGTCAAGTGGGATCTTGATATTTGTAAAATGACAATGGATGATGTACAATAATTGGAACTGTGACTGAAGCCACCAGGAAAACCAAATCAGTCTTCTACTGCATCTTCTAAGCTGATGTGTCATACTTACTACTCTACTTTGAGATTATTTTATTTGAAACTAATTTATATTTAATGTAACAAAATTATTTTTGTTGGTCTTTACCCCATGACTACAAACCAGCAGTAGGACAGTGTGATTCCGCAGAAAAAGCTGTGCTGTGTTATATGAATACTGTAGTTATGTTATGTTAATAGTTGTATATATATATATATATATATATATATATATATATATATATATATATATATATATATACAGTGAAGGAAATAAGTATTTGATCCCTTGCTGATTTTGTAAGTTTGCCCACTGTCAAAAAAAAAGAACAGTCTAGAATTTTTAGGCTAGGTTACTTTTACCAGTGAGAGATAGATTATATAAAAAAATAATAATAATTATATATATTTATTTGCATTGTGCACAGAGAAATAAGTATTTGATCCCCTACCAACCATTAAGAGTTCAGCCTCCTCCAGACCAGTTACGCGCTCCAAATCAACTTGGTGCCTGCATTAAAGACAGCTGTCTTAAATGGTCACCTGTATAAAAGACTCCTGTCCACAGACTCAATTAATCAGTCTGACTCTTAGGGTATGTTCACACGAGGGCGTCCGTTACGGCTGAAATTACGGGGATGTTTCAGCCTGAAAACATCCCCGTAATTTCAGCCGTAACGGCATGTGCAGGCGCTTGAACGCTGCGTCAATTACGGCCGTAATTAGCACTGCTATTCATTGGAGTCAATGAATAACGGCTCTAATTACGGCCAAAGAAGTGACAGGTCACTTCTTTGACGCGGGCGTCTATTTACGCGCCGTCTTTTGACAGCGGCGCGTAAATATACGCCTCGTGTGAACAGACAAACGTCTGCCCATTGCTTTCAATGGGCAGATGTTTGTCAGCGCTATTGAGGCGCTATTTTCGGGCGTAATTCGGGGCAAAAACGCCCGATTTACGTCCGTAAATAGGCCGTGTGAACATACCCTCACCTCTACAAGATGGGCAAGACCAAAGAGCTTTCTAAGGATGTCAGGGACAAGATCATAGACCTGCACAAGGCTGGAATGGGCTACAAAACCATAAGTAAGACGCTGGGGGAGAAGGAGACAACTGTTGGTGCAATAGTAAGAAAATGGAAGACATACAAAATGACTGTCAATCGACATCGATCTGGGGCTCCATGCAAAATCTCACCTCGTGGGGTATCCTTGATCCTGAGGAAGGTGAGATCTCAGCCGAAAACTACACGGGGGGAACTTTTTAATGATCTCAAGGCAGCTGGGACCACAGTCACCAAGAAAACCATTGGTAACACATTATGCCGTAATGGATTAAAATCCTGCAGTGCCCGCAAGGTCCCCCTGCTCAAGAAGGCACATGTACAGGCCCGTCTGAAGTTTGCAAATGAACATCTGGATGATTCTGAGAGTGATTGGGAGAAGGTGCTCTGGTCAGATGAGACTAAAATTGAGCTCTTTGGCATTAACTCAACTCGCCGTGTTTGGAGGAAGAGAAATTCTGCCTATGACCCAAAGAACACCGTCCCCACTGTCAAGCATGGAGGTGGAAACATTATGTTTTGGGGGTGTTTCTCTGCTAAGGGCACAGGACTACTTCACCGCATCAATGGGAGAATGGATGGAGCCATCTACCGTCAAATCCTGAGTGACAACCTCCTTCCCTCCACCAGGACATTAAAAATGTCTCGTGGCTGGGTCTTCCAGCACGATAATGACCCGAAACATACAGCCAAGGCAACAAAGGAGTGGCTCAAAAAGAAGCACATTAAGGTCATGGAGTGGCCTAGCCAGTCTCCAGACCTTAATCCCATCGAAAACTTATGGAGGGAGCTGAAGATCCGAGTTGCCAAGCGACAGCCTCGAAATCTTAATGATTTACAGATGATCTGCAAAGAGGAGTGGGCCAAAATTCCATCTAACATGTGTGCAAACCTCATCATCAACTACAAAAAAATGTCTGACTGCTATGCTTGCCAACAAGGGTTTTGCCACCAAGTATTAAGTCTTGTTTGCCAAAGGGATCAAATACTTATTTCTCTGTGCACAATGCAAATAAATATTTTTATTTTTGACAATGTGATTTTCTGTTTTTTTTAAAATATAATCTATCTCTCACTGGTAAAATTAACCTAGCCTAAAAATTCTAGACTGTTCATGTCTTTGACAGTGGGCAAACTTACAAAATCAGCAAGGGATCAAATACTTATTTCCTTCACTGTATGTATATAGATAGATAAATATATCTATAGATATACCAATCTATCTATCTATATATATATATATATATATATATATATATATATATATATATATATATATATATTTATGTATTGTTTTTTGTTACATTATACTAAGGCTAGTTTCATCATGTTTTGCCTCTATGTTCAGCATGTCCACAAGGATTATGTCTGACGTGACCATAGCCAGACATATACAGAAAGAGTGTCCTCTTGTCATACGTTAGGAATATGTCGGGACACTTTTGCCTCAACTGTATTGAAAAGCAAAAGTAATTCGGATTTTCAAAACAACTGTATGAATTATTTTTTTAGACTTTTTATTAATGGGAGTCAATGGCAGACATATGCAACTTCAAGCATGTATTCAAGAATAGTGATGTGAGCTTTCTCAAAAATCTGGAAATTTCAAGCGCTGCCCCCAGTCCACTCGGTAACGTCCCCCCAAAATGCAAGAAAATCCCCTTTGCAGTCTGGTTCACGGGAGTCTCTCTCGAAAATCATGTCAGTTGGCAAGTATGGTCTCAAACGATGTACGAATCTGACAAAAAAAAAATTAAGCATTTCCATCAGATACCGTCTTATGGAGGTATTCTTCCCTGGAAGAATTACTTCTATATCTCCGACATATGGCATGTGATGTGCTCTGATTGGTTGTTTTGGGCAACAAGGCCGATTCTCTGTTAGACAGTTTTGATAACTGTCACAGTGTACATGCACCTGCACATTTATGTCATTTTGTTAAGATGTGCTAACCAACTTTTTGTGTTTGTGTTGTACAAGTGGGGGTGAAGACTGCCTCTATTATGGTCGTGCACCCCTCCCATTCTACCAAAGGGTGTTTTTAATTAGAGTAAAGATGGTTCCCACCTGCCTTGTGTTCATTCTGCAGGTTTAGGCCCAAGTGAGGGGTGTCTTTTTAGGTTAGAGACCCACCTAAAAGAGATTGCCTTTTTATGGCAGGTGGGCTTACGTAGTTTGATCAAAATGTGCACTAAGAACACCACTTTTGTATAAGTATAGTAAATGTAGCAGAGAGCTGTTGTAGTGATTTTTTTATTTGTATTGTTTGCAGTCACAGCGTACGTGCACTTGCATTTTTATGTCATTTTGTTAGGATGTGCTTAGTTTCGTTTTTGTGTTTAGTTTTGATAAATACGGCCCATCCTTTTCATGTTTGTTCATTAAACACATTATTATATTTTGTATGTATATTTATTTATTTTTGTCAAAACTATGGTTAATAATAATAAAACTAATAAGAAATAGATTAAAGTAACCAAAACATATCCAGTGTACCTTACTGTAGGTTGTAGAATGCGCTGCAGGGCTATTAACATGTGTCACTGCAGATATTGTACAGGAACTAATACTTAACTTTTATTAACCCTTTCATGACCAAGGGTCATTGATGCCCCTGTGTCCAGGTCAAATTTTAAATTTTTATATATGCACTTTGTTAAACGATAATATCTTTGCAACTGCTCTTAATATCACAACTATTTTAACTTTTTTTTTTTTTTTTTTACAAGACTTATCGGGCTTTTATTTTATAGATTCGTTTAATTTATTCCATGTTTTGACTTCTTATCATGAGCAGACAAATCACTACAAATGAGAAAAAAACACTTTTTGTATTTTTTTTAAAATATGTTTATCTGTATTATGTATATATATATATATATATACATATATATATACATATATATATATATATATATATATATACACTACCGTTCAAAAGTTTGGGGTCACCTAGTCAATTTTGTGTTTTCCATGAAAACTCACGCTTATATTTATCGAATGAGTTGCAAAATGACTAAAAAATGTAGTCAAGACATTGACAAGGTCAGAAATAATGATTTTTATTTGAAATAATAATTTTCTCCTTCAAACTTTGCTTTCATCAAAGAATGCTCGATTTGCAGCAATTACAGCATTGCAGACCTTTGGCATTCTAGCTGTTAATTTGCTGAGGTAATCGGGAGAAATTTCACCCCATGCTTCCAGAAGGCCCTCCCACAAGTTGGATTGGCTTGATGGGCACTTCCTGCGTACCATACGGTCAAGCTGCTCCCACAACAGCTCTATGGGGTTGAGATCTGGTGACTGCGCTGGTCACTCCATTACAGATAGAATACCAGATGCCTGCTTCTTCCCTAAATAGTTCTTGCATAATTTGGAGGTGTGCTTTGTGTCATTGTCCTGTTGTAGGATGAAATTGGCTCCAATCAAGCGCTGTCCACAGGGTATGGCATGGCGTTGCAATCTGGAGTGATAGCCCTCCTTATTCAAAATTCCTTTTACCTTGTACAAATCTCCCACTTTACCAGCACCAAAGCAACCCCAGACCATCACATTACCTCCACCATGCTTGACAGATGGTGCCAGGCACTCTTCCAGCATCTTTTCTGTTGCTCTGCGTCTCACAAATGTTCTTCTGTGTGATCCAAACACCTCAAACTTCGATTCGTCTGTCCATAAGACTTTTTTCCAATCTTCCTCTGTCCAATGTCTGTATGCTTTTGCCCATATTAATCTTTTTCTTTTATAAGCCAGTCTCAGATATGGCTTTTTCTTTGCCACTCTGCCCTGAAGGCCAGAATCCCGGAGTCGCCTCTTCACTGTAGACGTTGACACTGGCATTTTGCGGGTACTATTTAATGAAGCTGCCAGTTGAGGACCTGTGAGGCGTCTATTTCTCAAACTAGAGACTCTAATGTACTTGTCTTGTTGCTCAGTTGTGCAGCGGGGCCTCCCACTTCTCTTTCTACTCTGGTTTGTGCCTGTGTGTGCTGTCCTCTGAAGGGAGTAGTACACACCAGAGGCGTAGCTAGGTTCTCCTGCACCCGGGGCAAAGATTCAGTTTGGCACCCCCCCCAACTTATTTCCCGACATCTCCTTCCCCCTCGCCATGTTTTCTTTCCCTACCAATCAATGAGGTGTAATTTGTTTTTCACAATTTTTTTAATGTAACGCGAGTATAAAAGCATTTCTACATTTTACAAGCGATGTAGTTCTATAATGTAAATAACATAAAAATAAATTAAAAGAAAATAAATTAAAGAGGCCACACACAGCCCCCCTTGTAAATAGCGCCACACATAGCCCGCTTCCCCCCTAGTAGATAGCAGCACACCCCCCCCTTTTACTTAGCGCCACACTGTGAACAGACCGGTGAGCCGTAGCCTACCTCTACCACTCTCCGCTCTGCCTGTTGTGACTTACCGGAGAAGCCGAGGAGGTCATGCGGCACAGGCAGCGGTGGAGTTCCTTCTGACTAGGGTTGGTGACAGCCAGGTCCAGCCTTAGCTTGGATGGCGCCCTGTGCGGGACTCTCTATTGCCGCCCCCTACACAAACCAAAATGTAACCACATATATGGACACACTAGAACATATATACTGTACATACACAAAGACAGATATTTAGACAAACAGACAAATATACATACACACATCTGGAATATATACATACAGGTAAATATATAGACGTACAAACACATATATATATATATATATATATATACACACACACACACACACACACACACCGGCAGATAAATACACAGACAGGAACATATACAAATACATAAAAGGCACAAATATACAAGCACAAAGACACATTCACAAACAGACCCATATATACCCACACAGGCATATATGTACACAGCACAGATAATGTAGTAGTGTTACCTGCAGTCCTATGTAACACCACAGATAACACAGTGATATCTCTCTGATTATAGATAATGTAGTAGATGTCACCTGCAGTCCTATGTAACACCACAGATAACACATAGTTATAACTCTCTGATTATAGATAATGTAGTAGATGTTACCTGCAGTCCTATGTAAAACCACAGATAACACATTGTGCTAAATTACAATCTCAGCTCTGCTACACAGTACAGATAATGTAGTAGATGTTACCTGCGGTCCTATGTAACACTACAGATAGCACACTGATAACTCTCTGAGTACTAATAATGTAGTTGTGTCCCCTGAATTTCTATGTAACACCACAGATAACACATTGTGCTAAATTACAATCTCAGCTCTGCTACACAGTACAGCTAATGTAGTAGATATAAGAGACAAACACATGCAGAGACACAGACAGACAGAGACACACACACACACACACACACACACACACTGTATTCACACTACACACACATATACACAGACAGACACTCACCATGTCTCCTTGCTGACAGGTCAGGACGGGCTGTGGGCGGAGCTTCCTCTTCTGCTTCTCGCAGAGCCCAGAGTAGAGGCAGATGCAGGGTGGCTGCAGCACGGGAGTGGACCTGTCCCCTGACCTGAGTCATCTGACCTCATGTCACTGACGTGAGGTCAGGTGACAGGTAAGGTGACTGGACTGGTCCACTCCCTGGCCGTCACAGACCCCAGTCAGAACGCCCTAATTTCCTGGCTCTTCCTAAGCTGCTGCAGGTGTCCGACATACGGGCACCTGTCAGCAGCGATCAGCTGCTCTTTGGCGCCCCCCCTTCCCTTGTGCCCGGGGCACATGCCCCTAGCTACGCCCCTGGTACACACCGTTGTAGGAAATCTTCAGTTTCTTGGCAATTTCTCACATGGAATAACCTTCATTTCTAAGAACAAGAATAGACTGTCGAGTTTCACATGAAAGCTCTCTTTTTCTAGCCATTTTGAGAGTTTAATCGAACCCACAAATGTAATGCTCCAGATTCTCAACTAGCTCAAAGGAAGGTCAGTTTTATAGCTCCTCTAAACAGCAAAGCTGTTTACAGCGGTGCTATCATAATTGCACAAGTGTTTTCAAGTCTTTTCTAATCATCCATTAGCCTTCTAACACAGTTAGCAAACACAATGTACCATTAGAACACTTGAGTGATGGTTTCTGGAAACGGGCCTCTATACACCTATGTAGATATTGCATTAAAAACCAGACGTTTGCAGCTAGAATAGTCATTTTGCACATTAACAATGTATAGAGTGTATTTCTGATTAATTTAATGTTATCTTCATTGAAAAAAACTGTGCTTTTCTTTCACAAATAAGGAAATTTCTAAGTGACCCTAAACTTTTGAACGGTAGTGTATACATATGTATGTATATATATATATATATATATATATATATATATATATATATATATATACTGTTGCAGCTCTGTAACAATTAGTCTCTTCTCTCTCTGAATTGCTGTGAGGGGAAAGTGAAGAGGGCTATAAGGTGTTATTCACATGTCGTGAAAAAAAAGGCATTTAAAACTGTCAGTTTTTCATGGCTGTTTTGTATCAGTGTGTCTCAAAATTTGAATCCATTTTCTGGCCGTCTGACCTTTTTTAACCACCATTCTCCATCTATTTTTTATGGCCGTAAAAAAAAAAAAAGGATGAACTTTATTCACTAGGGTTTTTTGTCCCAACCACCTGAAAACATCACAGTGCCCATGTAGATAGTGCCGCAATACCCCTGTAGATAGTGCCGATTGCCCACTGTAGATAGTGCCAGTTTACACATAGATAGTGCTATAGTTAGCACTGTAGATAGTGCCCACATAGTGCCACGGTTCCCACTGTAGATAGTGCCCACATAGTGCCACAAACAGTGCCCATGTAGATAGCGCAACTGTGTCCCCTGTAGGTAATGCCCATATAATACCACATTGAGAAAGTACAATACCACTCTTTCGATAGCACCACACCCCCTGTATATAACGTCATCCCCCCTGTAGATAGCACCATCCCCTGTAGATAGCACCATCCTCCCTGTAGATAGCACCATCCCCCTGTAGATAGCACCATCCCCCTGTAGATAGCACCATCCCCCCTGTAGATAGCACAATCCCCCCTGCAGATGGCACCATCCCCCCTGTAGATTGCACCATCTCCCCTGTAGATAGCACCATCTCCCTTGCAGATAGCGTCACCTCCCTGTAGATGGCACCATCCTCCCTGCAGATTGCACTCCCCTGTAGATAGCGCTATCCCCCCTGTAGATAGCACCATCCCCCTGTATATAGCACCATCCCCCCTGTAGATAGCACAATCCCCCCTGCAGATGGCACCATCCCCCCTGTAGATTGCACCATCTCCCCTGTAGATAGCACCATCTCCCTTGCAGATAGCGTCACCTCCCTGTAGATTGCACCATTCCCCTGTAGATTTCACCATCCCCCCTGTAGATAGAACCACCCCTCTATAGATAGCACCCCCCCTGCAGAAGGCACCAGACCGCCCTGTAGATCGCACCACCTAAGCTCCCTCTAGGTGCGGAATCCCCGGTCAGAGGGCTCTGGCTGGGCATTCCTTTCCTAGAGGGAGCCCTTGATGTCTCTGTCCTCTAGAAGCAGAGTCCTGGCCAGAGTGTTGCCAACGCTCTGGCTGGAGATCCCGCTCCTACAGGGATCGGCTGATTATTTCAGACTTAAAGGTCTACTATCTATTTTCTGTAGTCCTGATGATAGAAAAGGAGGGCTAACTCTGCAGTGATACAACTCGGAATATAAGATAGAGGAATCCTATTTCTTGCATTTGCAAGCATTGTCAGTGAATAAGGGTTATTAACATGAAATATAAAATGAATTACTTATATTAAATTGCAAGTTCACAGTGCAAATGACATTTGAAGTGTAATGCACATTATTATATACAGAAGTTATGTGTGAGAGTGAAGTGATCTTAAGCAGCAGGTTGCAAGGAGGAAAAGTTTTTCCTAGCACTCCGAGAATGTGAGTTTGCCAAAAGTGTTATACGTGTCATCCACCCAATGTGTAAATTTCCGTTATGTTCTTCATTCTATTGTTGCTATACCAGCTTCCCAATCATGATGAGAACATATAAACGCGTGAGAAAGGCTCCTTAAGACTTCTCCTCACTATGTTGAAAGATTCTGTAGAGCCACTTAACTATCGAGTGCTCTTGCAGGGGCACCGATCTCCTGCCAGCCTATCAAATGGCAAGAGCTCAATTATCTTGATGAACTGTAATAATAAAGAGAGAGATTACTTCATTAGTTCCTTGGAAACACAATTATCAAACTGATACAGAAAAAGATTCACTTGAGAAGGCTACTAGAATATATCATTTCGTAGTGATGGGTGTTGTATTCACCACAGTACAGAGTATATATAATGGCTGGTATCCAGTGCATAGTATATGTGAAATTAGACACCAAAAGCTGGACATGTTTAGGACACTGGGCATCATTCACCACACTGGACTAAATTTGACTGTATGATGCAAATGGCCTATACTTTATAAACTGGCTATTGCCAAACCATTGAAATAATCATTCAGATATCATTCAGCTTGCTCTCCTAGTACATTAAGAACAAAATAATGGTTTGATGAAATAATTTGCGCTATTTGAAACCAGTATACAAAGCAAAAATTTAAATAAATGTCTAGCAGTGTGAACAATGTTCAAGATGTATACAGAAAATACACGTATATCTGTGATAATAAAGACCTTAGTATAATGTATGACATTTAGGTAGTGACTGGAATGAACAAATTAGTTTAAATATTAAAGGGGTATTCCCAGACTCGATCACAGGATAGAAAATAATTGTCTGATCTCTGGGGCACCAGCGTTAGGACCCCCACCTATTGTGAGTTACTGCAGGGTTACAGCAGCTATGCTACTATTCACTTAAATAGGAGGAGAGCTGCAGTACTGCAATGCTGCCGCTACACAGTGGTCGGAGTCTTCTGCTTCTGACACCGACCCTGCAGAGCTTCCGGCGCCCAGAGGCAGCCCGAACACCTGAACAGTGTGGGGTCTGGGTGTTGGACCCCCACAGAACATATACTGATGCCCTATCCTGTGGATTGGTCATCAGTATAAAAAACAGCCCAAAACTGGACAGGCCCTTTAGGGCTGAGTTCACATGTGGCGTATACACTGCGAAAAACTGCAGCACTAACGCCGGCCGCCCTCCTGGGATGACGTCTCATCCCAGGAGACCGCTGCAGCCTGTGATTGGCCCCAGCGGCATTCACATGGGATGAAGCATCATCCCAGGAGGCCGGCCTTCTGACGTCATCCAGGCCAGCCTCCTGGCATGATGTTTCATCCATGTGACCACCGCTACAGCCTGTGATTGGCTGCAGCGGTGGCCACATGAGATGAAACGTCATCCCGGGAGGATGAAACACAGACTCCTAGGTAAGGTTTCTTGTTTTTTTTTCTGAGATCCGTTTTTTTGCGCGGTGAATCTGCCGCACAAACTGAACAACTGCTATTTGATGCAGGATTTACATCCCTGTTGAATTCAATGGGGAACTAAGTGGTTTAAGTGGCTTGTGAACTAAGTGGAGTTCTAAAACCGGATTGTGTTGCTGTACTTCTGTATTGTGTTGCTGTATTTCTGTGTTTGTGAATCTGTTTTGATTGCTAGCAAATAGAAGATAGCAAAAACTCACACAATTTAAAAAAAAAATTTGTAAATTTTTTTTTTTCCCTTGCAGATTCGTTCCAGCTGAACAGCTGACGAGGGGGAAGGGGTTAACTGGACACAGGTGGTATAAATTAGTCATCAGACCTCATTTTGAGCTTGCTCTTTCTGAGCTTGGTGGTTTAAGTGGCTTGTGAACTAAGTGGAGTTCTAAAACCGGATTGTGTTGCTGTACTTCTGTATTGTGTTGCTGTATTTCTGTGTTTGTGAATCTGTTTTGATTGCTAGCAAATAGAAGATAGCAAAAACTCACACAATTTAAAAAAAAAATTTGTAAATTTTTTTTTTTCCCTTGCAGATTCGTTCCAGCTGAACAGCTGACGAGGGGGAAGGGGTTAACTGGACACAGGTGGTATAAATTAGTCATCAGACCTCATTTTGAGCTTGCTCTTTCTGAGCTTGGTGGTTTAAGTGGCTTGTGAACTAAGTGGAGTTCTAAAACCGGATTGTGTTGCTGTACTTCTGTATTGTGTTGCTGTATTTCTGTGTTTGTGAATCTGTTTTGATTGCTAGCAAATAGAAGATAGCAAAAACTCACACAATTTAAAAAAAAAATTTGTAAATTTTTTTTTTTCCCTTGCAGATTCGTTCCAGCTGAACAGCTGACGAGGGGGAAGGGGTTAACTGGACACAGGTGGTATAAATTAGTCATCAGACCTCATTTTGAGCTTGCTCTTTCTGAGCTTGGTGGTTTAAGTGGCTTGTGAACTAAGTGGAGTTCTAAAACCGGATTGTGTTGCTGTACTTCTGTATTGTGTTGCTGTATTTCTGTGTTTGTGAATCTGTTTTGATTGCTAGCAAATAGAAGATAGCAAAAACTCACACAATTTAAAAAAAAAATTTGTAAATTTTTTTTTTTCCCTTGCAGATTCGTTCCAGCTGAACAGCTGACGAGGGGGAAGGGGTTAACTGGACACAGGTGGTATAAATTAGTCATCAGACCTCATTTTGAGCTTGCTCTTTCTGAGCTTGGTGGTTTAAGTGGCTTGTGAACTAAGTGGAGTTCTAAAACCGGATTGTGTTGCTGTACTTCTGTATTGTGTTGCTGTATTTCTGTGTTTGTGAATCTGTTTTGATTGCTAGCAAATAGAAGATAGCAAAAACTCACACAATTTAAAAAAAAAATTTGTAAATTTTTTTTTTTCCCTTGCAGATTCGTTCCAGCTGAACAGCTGACGAGGGGGAAGGGGTTAACTGGACACAGGTGGTATAAATTAGTCATCATACCTCATTTTGAGCTTGCTCTTTCTGAGCTTGGTGGTTTAAGTGGCTTGTGAACTAAGTGGAGTTCTAAAACCGGATTGTGTTGCTGTACTTCTGTATTGTGTTGCTGTATTTCTGTGTTTGTGAATCTGTTTTGATTGCTAGCAAATAGAAGATAGCAAAAACTCACACAATTTAAAAAAAAAATTTGTAAATTTTTTTTTTTCCCTTGCAGATTCGTTCCAGCTGAACAGCTGACGAGGGGGAAGGGGTTAACTGGACACAGGTGGTATAAATTAGTCATCAGACCTCATTTTGAGCTTGCTCTTTCTGAGCTTGGTGGTTTAAGTGGCTTGTGAACTAAGTGGAGTTCTAAAACCGGATTGTGTTGCTGTACTTCTGTATTGTGTTGCTGTATTTCTGTGTTTGTGAATCTGTTTTGATTGCTAGCAAATAGAAGATAGCAAAAACTCACACAATTTAAAAAAAAAATTTGTAAATTTTTTTTTTTCCCTTGCAGATTCGTTCCAGCTGAACAGCTGACGAGGGGGAAGGGGTTAACTGGACACAGGTGGTATAAATTAGTCATCAGACCTCATTTTGAGCTTGCTCTTTCTGAGCTTGGTGGTTTAAGTGGCTTGTGAACTAAGTGGAGTTCTAAAACCGGATTGTGTTGCTGTACTTCTGTATTGTGTTGCTGTATTTCTGTGTTTGTGAATCTGTTTTGATTGCTAGCAAATAGAAGATAGCAAAAACTCACACAATTTAAAAAAAAAATTTGTAAATTTTTTTTTTTCCCTTGCAGATTCGTTCCAGCTGAACAGCTGACGAGGGGGAAGGGGTTAACTGGACACAGGTGGTATAAATTAGTCATCAGACCTCATTTTGAGCTTGCTCTTTCTGAGCTTGGTGGTTTAAGTGGCTTGTGAACTAAGTGGAGTTCTAAAACCGGATTGTGTTGCTGTACTTCTGTATTGTGTTGCTGTATTTCTGTGTTTGTGAATCTGTTTTGATTGCTAGCAAATAGAAGATAGCAAAAACTCACACAATTTAAAAAAAAAATTTGTAAATTTTTTTTTTTCCCTTGCAGATTCGTTCCAGCTGAACAGCTGACGAGGGGGAAGGGGTTAACTGGACACAGGTGGTATAAATTAGTCATCAGACCTCATTTTGAGCTTGCTCTTTCTGAGCTTGGTGGTTTAAGTGGCTTGTGAACTAAGTGGAGTTCTAAAACCGGATTGTGTTGCTGTACTTCTGTATTGTGTTGCTGTATTTCTGTGTTTGTGAATCTGTTT
This sequence comes from Rhinoderma darwinii, assembly GCF_050947455.1. Lineage (NCBI taxonomy): Eukaryota > Metazoa > Chordata > Amphibia > Anura > Rhinodermatidae > Rhinoderma > Rhinoderma darwinii. The sequence goes on from NC_134687.1 coordinate 119,887,413, forward strand.
TGATTGCTAGCAAATAGAAGATAGCAAAAACTCACACAATTTAAAAAAAAAATTTGTAAATTTTTTTTTTTCCCTTGCAGATTCGTTCCAGCTGAACAGCTGACGAGGGGGAAGGGGTTAACTGGACACAGGTGGTATAAATTAGTCATCAGACCTCATTTTGAGCTTGCTCTTTCTGAGCTTGGTGGTTTAAGTGGCTTGTGAACTAAGTGGAGTTCTAAAACCGGATTGTGTTGCTGTACTTCTGTATTGTGTTGCTGTATTTCTGTGTTTGTGAATCTGTTTTGATTGCTAGCAAATAGAAGATAGCAAAAACTCACACAATTTAAAAAAAAAATTTGTAAATTTTTTTTTTTCCCTTGCAGATTCGTTCCAGCTGAACAGCTGACGAGGGGGAAGGGGTTAACTGGACACAGGTGGTATAAATTAGTCATCAGACCTCATTTTGAGCTTGCTCTTTCTGAGCTTGGTGGTTTAAGTGGCTTGTGAACTAAGTGGAGTTCTAAAACCGGAGTTGAAAAGAGGAGTTGAAGCCCCAGTAAGTACTCTTCTTTTTCTTTGACAATTGTTCGCTGTTTTGGTGTAACTTGGATAATGGATAGCAAGATTGGAGGTTTTCTTCAGTGCACAGTTTGTCATATGTATACACGACTGGAGCCGGAGTTCCAGGGTGAATATCTCTGTGGCAGATGTGAGCATGTTGTTCACCTGGAAGCTCGTATTAGAGATCTGGAGGAGCAGAATGCAACACTGAGGAGGATAGACAATTTTGAGCGGAGCTTGCTGCTCACAGAGCATGCAGTTAGTGGGTTAGAACTGGAGGGTGAAGACATGGGTGAGCAGGATCAGGTAAGTAGCTGGGTTAATGTAGTTAGGGGCAGTAGAAAGGGGTCAAAGACAAGGAAGGCCGATCCGGTTTCTGGCATTCCAAGCAAAATTGCCAGGTTGGGTGATGATGCGAGGGTGTCAGTCTCAGAAAAGGCAGCCCTAGTGGATACTGATCTCCCTAACAGCCGGGAGAACAGCCCAGCTAGTAGTCGGCGGGATGGTAATGCAGGCAAGCCAAGACAATTGATAGTTGTAGGGGATTCTATAATCAGGAAGACGGATAGAATAATTTGTCGCCAAGACCGCCTCAACCGAATGGTTTGCTGTCTCCCTGGTGCCAGGGTTCGGCATGTGGTGGAACGGGTGGACAAATTGCTGGGAGGGGCTGGTGATGATCCAGCTGTCGTGGTCCATGTCGGTACCAACGACAGAATAAATGGTAGGTGGAGGAGCCTTAAGAATAATTTTAAAGAACTAGGCTACAAGCTGAAGGGAAGGACCTCCAAGGTTGTATTCTCAGGAATACTGCCTGTGCCATGCGCATCACAGGAAAGACAGCGGGAGCTTAGGGAGTTAAATGCATGGCTGAAGTCTTGGTGTAGAGGAGAAGGATTTGGGTTCCTAGAGCACTGGGCTGACTTTTCATTGGGGTACAAACTGTATTCTGCAGATGATTTGCACCTAAATGGAAGGGGGTCCGCTGTGCTGGGGGAGAGAATTCTAGCTGGGGTGGCGGAGTATTTAAACTAGGGCTGAGGAGGGAGGTCAATGTAGAAAAAAAAGGGGTAGCCAGGTTAGAGAGGGGTCAGACTATATTGGTGGGGGGAGAAACAGAATGTGGGGAGAGGACTAGACAACAAGATAAGGAGATCCTTTCGTTACAAAACATCAGTGTAAATAAAAAGGACCGATTAATGTCAAATCACATTTCTGATAATAAAAGTGAAAAACTGACAGGCAAGTTAAAGTGTATGTTCACAAATGCCAGAAGTCTAGCAAGCAAAATGGGGGAGCTGGAGGCCTTGATACTGGAAGAAAATATAGATATAGTTGGTGTTGCTGAAACATGGCTGGACTCTTCACATGACTGGGCTGTAAATCTACAGGGTTTTACACTTTTTCGTAAAGACAGGACAAATAGGAAAGGTGGTGGTGTATGTCTGTATGTGAGAAGTGATATGAAGGCGAGTGTGAAAGAGACAATAGTGGGTGAAGACTGTGAGGAGGTTGAAACCTTGTGGGTGGAACTAGAAAGGGAGGTAAACACTGAAAAAATTACTTTTGGTGTAATCTATAGACCCCCCAATATAACTGAGGAGATGGAAGGTCAGATATATAAACAGATGGAGCGGGCTGCACAGGCGGGTACTGTAGTGATAATGGGAGATTTTAATTTCCGGGATATTAATTGGTGTCATGGTTCGGCTTCAACTGCAAAGGGGAGACATTTCCTCAACCTGTGCAGGAAAATTTTATGGGCCAGTTTGTGGAAGACCCGACTAGAAGTGAAGCTCTGTTGGATCTGGTCATTTCTAATAATGCAGATCTTGTTGGGAATGTCAATGTTCGTGAAAACCTCGGTAACAGTGATCATAATATAGTTACATTTTACCTATACTGTAAAAAACAAACGCAGGCTGGGAGGGCAAAAACATTTAATTTTAAGAAAGCCAATTTCCCCAGGATGAGGGCTGCAATTCAGGATATAGACTGGGAAGAACTAATGTCAAATAATGGAACAAATGATAAATGGGAGATTTTCAAATCTACTTTGAGTTATTATAGTGCAAATTTTATTCCTACAGGTAATAAGTATAAACGACTCAAATTAAACCCCACATGGCTTACACCTTCTGTGAAAGGGGCAATACATGACAAAAAAAGGGCATTTAAAAAATACAAATCTGAGGGTACAGCTGTAGCCTTTGTAAAATATAAAGAGCTTAATAAAATCTGTAAAAATGTAATAAAATTAGCAAAAATACAAAATGAAAGGCAGGTGGCCAAGGATAGTAAAACAAATCCTAAAAAATTCTTCAAGCATATAAATGCAAAAAAGCCAAGGTCTGAACATGTAGGACCCCTAGATAATGGTAATGGGGAGTTGATCACAGGGGATCAAGAGAAGGCAGAGTTACTAAATGGGTTCTTTAGCTCTGTATATACAACAGAAGAAGGAGCAGCTGATGTAGCCGGTGCCAGTGCTGTTAATATATCAGTTGATATACTGAATTGGATGAATGTAGAGATGGTCCAAGCTAAATTAAATAAAATAAATGTGCACAAGGCTCCGGGACCAGATGGGTTACACCCTAGAATTCTTAAAGAGCTTAGTTCAGTTATTTCTGTCCCCCTTTTCATAATATTCAGAGAATCTCTAGTGACTGGTATAGTGCCAAGGGACTGGCGCAGGGCAAATGTGGTGCCTATTTTCAAAAAGGGCTCTAGGTCTTCCCCGGGTAATTATAGACCAGTAAGCTTAACATCCATCGTGGGGAAAATGTTTGAGGGGCTATTGAGGGACTATATACAGGATTATGTGACAATAAATAGCATTATAAGTGACAGCCAGCACGGTTTTACTAAGGACAGAAGCTGTCAAACCAACCTAATCTGTTTTTATGAAGAGGTGAGCAGAAGTCTAGACAGAGGGGCCGCTGTGGATTTAGTGTTTTTGGACTTTGCAAAGGCATTTGACACTGTCCCCCATAGACGCCTAATGGGTAAATTAAGGACTATAGGTTTAGAAAATATAGTTTGTAATTGGATTGAGAATTGGCTCAAGGACCGTATCCAGAGGGTTGTGGTCAATGATTCCTTCTCTGAATGGTCCCCGGTTATAAGTGGTGTACCCCAGGGTTCAGTGCTGGGACCACTATTATTCAACTTATTTATTAATGATATAGAGGATGGGATTAATAGCACTATTTCTATTTTTGCAGATGACACCAAGCTATGTAATATAGTTCAGACTATGGAAGATGTTCATGAATTACAGGCAGATTTAAACAAACTAAGTGTTTGGGCATCCACTTGGCAAATGAAGTTTAACGTAGATAAATGTAAAGTTATGCATCTTGGTACCAACAACCTGCATGCATCATATGTCCTAGGGGGCGCTACACTGGCGGATTCACTTGTTGAGAAGGATCTGGGTGTACTTGTAAATCATAAACTCAATAACAGCATGCAGTGTCAATCAGCTGCTTCAAAGGCCAGCAGGATATTGTCGTGTATTAAAAGAGGCATGGACTCGCGGGACAGGGATGTAATAATGCCACTTTACAAAGCATTAGTGAGGCCTCATCTAGAATATGCAGTTCAGTTCTGGGCTCCAGTTCATAGAAAGGATGCCCTGGAGTTGGAAAAAATACAAAGAAGAGCAACGAAGCTAATAAGGGGCATGGAGAATTTAAGTTATGAGGAAAGATTGAAAGAATTAAACCTATTTAGCCTTGAAAAAAGACGACTAAGGGGGGACATGATTAACTTATATAAATATATTAATGGCACATACAAAAAATATGGTGAAATCCTGTTCCTTGTAAAACCCCCTCAAAAAACAAGGGGGCACTCCCTCCGTCTGGAGAAAAAAAGGTTCAAGCTGCAGAGGCGACAAGGCTTCTTTACAGTGAGAACTGTGAATTTATGGAATAGCCTACCGCAGGAGCTGGTCACAGCAGGGACAGTAGATGGCTTTAAAAAAGGGTTAGATAATTTCCTAGAACAAAAAAATATTAGCTCCTATGTGTAGAAATTTTTCCTTCCCTTTTCCCTTCCCTTGGTTGAACTTGATGGACATGTGTCTTTTTTCAGCCGTACTAACTATGTAACTATGTAACTATGTAACATGTAAGCAACATTTACGTAAAGACAATTGACATGCTGCGGAATGAATTCACGCACCACAGGTAAATTTCTGAGCGGCATTTACGCTCAGTATTTACGCAGCGTGTGGATGAGATTTGTTTTACCTGATCCACTTTGCTGCTACTGTATTTGCTGCGTATTTTCCGCAATGAATTCCGTTGCGGAAAATCCGCAGTATTTATGCAACGTGTGAACTGGCCCTTATTGTCAAGTAGGGGTATATTTACTGTACATGGTTTGGTGGCATTAATTGAGCACTGTATGGGAGCTACAGTAGGATAGAGTACTATAATGGGTTACTACATGCAGTGTAATATGATGTTAGTGGATGAATTATTGAAATAGAAATAAACTCAAACACCCAAAGCGTACCACTATCGCAGAAGTAACAAACCTGTTGTAATAAGTTTGAAAACCACCCCTGCATAGAGCGCTACTGTTAGTTGAATTTAACAGCCCATTGCTGCGACAGCCGTCCGTACAGTTTTGCAGCTAAACAGCCGTTTTACGTGCAAAAGCTCACGACCATTAACAATCCATTTAAAAACCGCACCAGTAAAGCAGCATGTTAGTAAGGCTTTAGCCGCAACGCGCGCACCTGCATCCATGTATGGCCGTACCATGAGGCTTCAGATGGGCAGTCACCAAACTGAATCTTTACCCTGGGAGACGGAAAACATAGCTTCATCTCTGTGATAAATATGTATGTCTATGTGTTGGCTTATTTATATATATATATATATATATATATATATTTCCATGGATGTTGGGATGGAATACTTGGTGATTTTGTAGTATATAGATTGTAGGCCTGTGGCTTGGAAATTACTGGAAGGGGTGTATTTCTCACCTAGCTGGTTAAGATGGGTGAGATAAAGAATCCAGGACAGTTGTGTTACTCAGTCCCCCTACCACTTAGTTTGCTGAGGCTTTTTGTTAAGTGTTTTCTGGGCCTGGATTTCTATGGAATCTCTCCAGTACAGGGTTTCCCCTAGCCCATATCAGTACAGGTGAAGATACTGGGCTTGTTACTGAGCCATAAAAAGGCTGCAGTTAGTGGCGAGAGGGTCAGAGCCAGGGAATCCACACAAGGATAGTCTGGAAAGCCGGATCCAAGGAACACCATACTCAGTATTATTTAGAATGGGCGAGAAAACCTACTGTTTAGTTGGTGCAAAGACAGGCAAGGTGTTTGTTTTGTTTGTAGCCTTCAAGTCTTGTATGAAGGATAAGCACTTGTTTATATTTGGACTGCAATAAAGCCAAGCTTGGACTTTAACCCCTTAAGGACGCAGCCTAGTTTTGGCCTTAAGGCCTTATTTACACGAACGTGTTTAATGTCCGTGATACGCGCGTGAAAATTCTGTGATTTTCATGCAGAGTGTGTCCGCTGCGTAAAACTCACGACATGTTCTATACTTGGCCGTTTTTTGCGCATCACGCACCCAATGAAGTCAATGCGTGCGTGAAAATCACGCACAGCACAAGGAAGCACTTCCGTGTGTCGTGCGTGGTTCGCGCAACAATAGATAAAGAAATTAAGGAAAAAATAAAAGCACTTCCTTCATTTATTTTTCTAAACATCAAAACCGCGTGTCATAATGATGTCATATGCGCGATAATCACGAAGCCACGCACCATTCACTGATGACACACGGAACTGCAACGCGCGCAAAACGCTGCATTTTTTGCGCGTGCAAAACGCACACGTTTGTGTGAATAAGGCCTAAGGCTCAGAGCGCATTTTTTCAAATCTGACATATTTCACTTTATGTGGTAATAACTTCGCAATGTTTAAACCTATCCAAGCGATTCTGAGACTGTTTTCTCGTGAGACATTGGGCTTTATGTTAGTCATAAAATTTGGTTGATATATTCAGTGTTTATTTGTGAAAAATAGCAAAATTTAGAGAAAATGTAGAAAAAATAGCATTTTTCTGTGCATCTGCTTGTAAGACAGATGGTTATACCACACAAAATAGTTACTAGTTCACATTTCCCATATGTCTACTATATGTTGGGATCATTTTTTGAACATATTTTTTTCTAGGACGTTACAAGGCTTAGAACATAAGCAGCAATTTCTCATATTTTGAATAACATTTCAAACGCCTCTTTTTTTTTTTAGGTTCCAGTTCAGTTCTGAAGTGGCTTTGAGGGGCCTATATATTAGAAACCCAGATCAAACACCCCATTTTCAAAGTATTCAAAACAGCATTTAGAAAGTTTATTAAGCCTTTAGGTGTTTCACAGAAATTTACAGCAAAGTAGAGGTGAAATTTACAAATTTCATTTTTTTGTCAGAAAATCCAATATATATATTTTTTTTTCTGTAACACAGAAGGTTTTACCAGAGAAACGCAACTCAATACTTATTGCCCAGATTCTGCAGTTTTGAGAAATATCCCACGTGTGGCCCTAGTGCGGTAATGGACGGCAAAGGAGCACCTAGAGGATTTTGAGGCCTACTTTTTATTAGGCACCATGTCAGGTTTGAAGAGGTCTTGTGGTGCCAAAACATTGGAAACCCCCCAAAAGTGACCCTATTTGGCAAACTACACCCCTCAAGGAACTTATCAAGGGGTATAGTGGGCATTTAGATCCCACAGTTTTTTTGCTGCATTTTGTGGAATGCTTCTGAGGTACCAGTACAGGGGAAACCCCTTTAAACCCATTTTGGAAACTAGAGACCTTGAGGAATTCATTGTAGTTTTCATGGCGTGCATGCAACTTTTTGATCCGTTTTTATTCTATTTTTAAGAGGCATAGTGACTAAAAAACAGCAATTCTGCTATTGTTTTTTATTCTATTTTTCTTACAGTGTGCACCGTGCGCTATATTTGACATTTTTAATTTATTCTGCGCGGCGAAACGATTACGGCGATGCCATATGTTTATATTTTTTTTATGTCTTATGACGTTTGCACAATAAGATACTTTTTATAAAAAAGCATTTACTTTTTGTGTTGCCATATTCTTAGAGCCATAACTTTTTTATTTTCCATTCAAGAAAGCTGTGTAATGGATTGTTTTTTGCGTAGCGAACTGTAGTTTCGATCAGTACCATTTTTAGGTACATGCGACTTTGATCTCTTTTTATTCCATTTTTTGGGAGATGAAGTGACCAAAACATTGTTATTCTGGTATGTTTATTATTATTTTCTTTTATGGCGTTCACCGCGCGGGATAGATAACGAAATACTTTTGTAGTTCAGGTTGTTACGGACGCTGTGATACCAATTATGTATAGTTTATTTGTTTATTTATTTTTATTAATAATAAAGGACTGATAAGGGAAAAAGGGGGATTTTTACTTTTTATTACTTTTAAAACGATTTTTTTTTTATTTTCACACAACTTTTTTTTTTAGTTTGTCCCAGGCTCTGATCGCAATTCTAATACACTGCACTACATGCAGTGTATTTTTTCAATGTGTTACTGCATGGGCGTAGCTAGGGGGGGCAAGCGGGGCATGTGCCCCGGGTGCAGCTTAGTGGGGGGCGCCAGCGCCACCTCCTCCTGCACTATAATTGTACCTGTGTCGCAATGACACAGGTACAATTAGAAGCAATGAATGACCGGGCACGTTCCGTGCCCGGCCATTCAGCGCCTTTCCACGAATGAAGCGACTGGTACCTTTTGTACCAGTGACGCTTTCGTCGATGAAAGGCGCTGACTGAGTGACAGGGAAAGTCATCCTGCCCAGCCAATCAGCGCCTTTCATAGACGCTGCGTTCAACCCCCTGGAGACCTGCACAGAAAAGAGCAGGTCTCCATGGCTGCCGGACGGCGTGGGAGCGGGAATAAGGTGAGTTTGAAATATTTTTATTGTTATTTTTTTTAAATTGTAATAGAAGTGTGTGTCTGTATCTGCGGGGGGACTTTGTCTACATGGGGGACTTTATCTACGGGGGGGGGGAGTGTCTATCTACAGGGGGACTATATAGGGCTGGGCTATATACAGGGGGACTATATCTACAGGGGGGCTATATACAGGGGGACTATATCTACAGGGCTGGGCTATATACAGGGGGACTATATCTACAGGGCTGGGCAATATACAGGGGGACTATATCTGCTGGGCTATATACAGGGGGACTATATCTACAGGGGGGACTTTATCTACAGGGGGGCTATATACACGGGGACTATATCTACAGGGGGGCTATATACAGGGGGACTCTATCTACAGGGGGACTATATCTACAGGGCTGGGCAATATACAGGGGGACTATATCTGCTGGGCTATATACAGGGGGACTATATCTACAGGGGGACTTTATCTACAGGGGGGCTATATACAGGGGGACTATATCTACAGGGGGGCTATATACAGGGGGACTCTATCTACAGGGCTGGGCTATATACAGGGGGACTATATCTACAGGGCTGGGCTATATACAGGGGGACTATATCAACAGGGCTGGGCTATATACAGTGGGACTATATCTACAGGGCTATATACAGGGGGACTATATCTACAGGGGGGCTATATACAGGGGGACTATATCTACAGGGGGGCTATATACAGGGGGACTATATCTACAGGGGGGCTATATACAGGGGGACTATATCTACAGGGCTAGGCTATATACAGGGGGACTATATCTACAGGGCTGGGCTATATACAGGGGGACTATATCTACAGGGCTGGGCTATATACAGGGGGACTATATCTACAGGGCTGGGCTATATACAGGGGGACTATATCTGCTGGGCTATATACAGGGGGACTATATCTACAGGGCTGGGCTATATACAGTGGGACTATATCTACAGGGCTATATACAGGGGGACTATATCTACAGGGGGGCTATATACAGGGGGACTATATCTACAGGGGGGCTATATACAGGGGGACTATATCTACAGGGGGGCTATATACAGGGGGACTATATCTACAGGGCTAGGCTATATACAGGGGGACTATATCTACAGGGCTGGGCTATATACAGGGGGACTATATCTACAGGGCTGGGCTATATACAGGGGGACTATATCTACAGGGCTGGGCTATATACAGGGGGACTATATCTGCTGGGCTATATACAGGGGGACTATATCTACAGGGGGGCTATATACAGGGGGACTATATCTACAGGGGGGCTATATACAGGGGGACTATATCTACAGGGCTGGGCTATATACAGGGGGACTATATCTACAGGGCTGGGCTATATACAGGGGGACTATATCTGCTGGGCTATATACAGGGGGACTATATCTACAGGGCTGGGCTATATACAGGGGGACTATATCTACAGGGCGCTATCTACAGGGGGACTCTATCTACAGGGGGACTATATCTACAGGGCTGGGCAATATACAGGGGGACTATATCTGCTGGGCTATATACAGGGGGACTATATCTACAGGGGGACTTTATCTACAGGGGTGCTATATACAGGGGGACTCTATCTACAGGGGGGCTATATACAGGGGGACTCTATCTACAGGGCTGGGCTATATACAGGGGGACTATATCTACAGGGCTGGGCTATATACAGGGGGACTATATCAACAGGGCTGGGCTATATACAGGGGGACTATATCTACAGGGCTATATACAGGGGGACTATATCTACAGGGGGGCTATATACAGGGGGACTATATCTACAGGGGGGCTATATACAGGGGGACTATATCTACAGGGCTGGGCTATATACAGGGGGACTATATCTACAGGGCTGGGCTATATACAGGGGGACTATATCTACAGGGCTGGGCTATATACAGGGGGACTATATCTGCTGGTCTATATACAGGGGGACTATATCTACAGGGGGGCTATATACAGGGGGACTATATCTACAGGGGGGCTATATACAGGGGGACTATATCTGCTGGGCTATAGACAGGGGGACTATATCTACAGGGGGCTATATACAGGGGGACTATATCTACAGGGGGGCTATATACAGGGGGGCTATATACAGGGGGACTATATCTACAGGGGGGCTATATACAGGGGGACTATATCTACAGGGGGGCTATATATAGCCCCCCTGTGTATAGCCCAGCCCTGTAGATATGGTCCCCCTGTAGATATGGTCCCCCTGTAGATAGCCCACCCCTGTATATAGCCCCCCCTGTAGATATGGTCCCCCTGTAGATATGGTCCCCTGTAGATAGCCCACCCCTGTATATAGTCCCCCTGTAGATAGCCCACCCCTGTATATAGTCCCCCCTGTAGATATAGCCCACCCCTGTATATAGTCCCCCTGTAGATATAGCCCACCCCTGTATATAGTATCCCACAAATATCTCCCCCTATAGTGCTCCACAGAAAGCCCACCCCTGTATATAGCCCCCTTGTACATATAGTCCACCCCTGTATATAGTGCTCCACAGATAGCCCACCCGTGTATATAGTATATACAGGGGTGAGCTATCTGTGGAGCACTATATACAGGGGTGGACTATCTAGTGGAGCACTATATACAGGGGTGGACTATATGTACAAGGGGGGTTATATACAGGGGTGGGCTATCTGTGAAACACTATATACAGGGGTGGACTATATGTGGAGCACTATATACAGGGGTGGACTATCTAGTGGAGCACTATATACAGGTGTGGACTATATGTACAAGGGGGGGCTATATACAGGGGTGGGCTATCTGTGAAACACTATATACAGGGGTGGACTATATGTGAAGCACTATATACAGGGGTGGACTATCTAGTGGAGCACTATATACAGGGGTGGACTATATGTACAAGGGGGGGCTATATACAGGGGTGGGCTATCTGTGAAACACTATATACAGGGGTGGACTATATGTGAAGCACTATATACAGGGGTGGACTATCTAGTGGAGCACTATATACAGGGGTGGACTATATGTACAAGGGGGGGCTATATACAGGGGTGGGCTATCTGTGAAACACTATATACAGGGGTGGACTATATGTGAAGCACTATATACAGGGGTGAGCTATATCTACAGGGGGGCTACATACATGGTTGGGCTATCTGTAGAGCTCTATATACAGGGGTGGGCTATATCTACAGGGGGCTATATACAGGGGTGGGCTATCTGTAGAGCACTATAGGGGGAGTTATTTGTAGGACACTATATACAGGGGTGGTCTATATGGGGGCACTATCTACAGGGGCTCTATGGCAGGCACTATCTACAGGGGGCTCTATGGCAGGCACTATCTACAGGGGGCTCTATGGCAGGCAATATCTACAGGGGGCACAGTGTGTGTGTGTGTGACACTGTGTATGGTGCTATTATAATTAGAGGTGCAGTGTTTGGCGCTATTATATTTAGAGGCGTAGTGTGTGGTATAATGATAACTTTATATTTATTTATAGGTGCAGAAATGTTGGAAAAGTGAGAAGCTGAAGACATCTGAGCGGCAAACTGCAGAAATGGACCGGGAGAATTCATCATAGAGGTCTGGACCAAATGGAGAAAAATAACTAGAATCTGAGACGTCACCTGTGAGTCACTTAATGTAAATGTTTATGATGGGTGGTATGATTATGATAGGATTTATTTTTTGTGAAACGGCATCTCCCAGCATATCCTTACCATTGTTCGGACCATGCTGGGAGCTGTAGTTTTACGCCGTACAAACCTATACGGCAGGGGTTGCACTAAATTGAGCTGTATTTGTTCTGGTGCTGTATATATGTAGTGAGCTTGGTTCTGGTGTTGTGTATAGAACCATATTGCTTGTGAAATTTACAAATAATTTTATGCTCGCATTACATAAAAAGAGATGACACGTCGATTGGTAGAGAAAACAAACACGGCGAGGGGGAAGGAGATGTCGGGAAAGAGTTTGGGGGTGGCGCCCCGGGTGCTGGAGAACCTAGCTACGCCTCTGGTTACTGCATATATATATATATAATTTTATTTTTTTGCACTAATTGTATGGTTATGTGATTTGTATTATATTGTATGATAGTATGTATTCTTTTTTACATATAGTTCATACAGTATAACTTCTAAATCAGTTTTCATCTGGTACTTTGGACACTATTTTCGTCCTTTTATTGTGTGTGTACGCCCCTTACCACTGTGTCGCACCTGATTGGTGGATCATGACCGGCCTCCAAAGCGGTGTCTATGACGCGCTGTGTTTTGGACTCACGTGACCGCTTCTGGTTGAAGTGCTGACATGCTTCCGGTCACGGCGCCTCGTAGTCATCGTTTCTGGTCTCCTGTCTTAGTATCCGGCAATACAGCTGCGATCAATACGTAAACAGTGAGTCGTTTCTAAATACTTATTGGGGATATTTTTTCCACCTGGATATGCTGCATGGTCATTGGTTAGCGCTTATTTAAATATTACCAACGCCACCCCCGGACGAAGGCATTTAGCGCCGAAACACGCGTAGGCGTGGACACTCGCTGTGGTGTTACGTCCAGCAAACTGCAATATGGGTATACTTGTTCCTCATTCTTTTCATGACTTTTGATTGTGTTACCCTATATTCATGTTGACTTCAACTAGAGGCACTTCATGTAACATACTATATTATTTAGTCTGTCATACATATTTACATATACGTATATTTACCTACCTCGTTGTAGTCCATGCATCTATGGGTATCTGCATTTTTTGTGCCACTTAGCGACCAGTCCTGTTTCCATCTGTAGGTTCTGGATTCTTTGTTTTAACCATTCTGTATTCAGATTTTTATTGTGATTTTTCAATAAAGACTTTTTCATATTTTCTCTACTTCTTGTTGTTGCATCAATTTTCTTGTAGGTTTAATAATAAAAACTGTTGGTCAGGCAACAGTTTCAGCATTTAAAGCTCATTAAAGCCAAATACAACCAAATATCATATGTACTCTTTTATTATTAATCCTTGTTTTACCTGAAGATCCTATTGAACGTATGTTAGGAAACGTCCCTCCAGTTAAGATTACAATGACTACTAGTATAGCTTCTGGGCGGTTCTGGTTTTAGTTGTTCAGCCTATCCTTTCTCTCTGTCTTTCTTCCTATCAGGTGTAAGGGTGGAGTACTTAAACCTGGGTTGCTTCTGTGTTCTTTGCTTCTGATTTTCCTTGCTGCATGTGTTTGATCAAACTTCTGACTAAACCCTATACCTTTGACTATTTGCACTTTTTGGAACTGGACCTCGGCTTGTCTCTGGATTACCTTTTGCCTAGTGATTTTGACTTTCTGCTCCGGGCTGGTACTGACCTCTGCTATTCTTGACATCCTCTAGCTTTGTGATTTGGATTTTCTGTTTACCCTCTGGCTTGTTTCCTGTTCTGGTTTTGCCTGCATTGCACCTCTTATCCAACACCAAACTCTGTTAAAACAACCTGTGTTCTATGCAGCAAAAAACATCCAGCCTTGTGCTGGGCTCTAGCAAAAACCATAGAGTAGCCTTAGACACTGTTGATCAGAGTTGTGATGGATTTGGGGTTGTGGATTTATTTGCAAGCTCAGTTCTGACAGTCCCCAGCAGCCTTTGAGGAATAACTCACATAGCAATTCCATAAAACTTCCACCCTGAGATTTGCTTAACCAGTGATTCCATAACATTGTAGTTACCTATAAGTTATCACAAGGTAGGCACGTGTGCTTGCTTACTCATGGGTATCATAAATTTCTGCTTGCTACTATTAGACATACTCTATTTCCAATTACTTTACAATCTTCCATCCACCACAAAGCCTTTTTTAAAAGTTGCAGGTAATCCACAAGAAAAAAAGATTAAAGGGGTATTTCCCAGAATCGTCAATTATCACCTACCCAAAGGAGATTGCTGAGACCCCACTAACTGCGAGAGCGGAGTTCTCAATTTCCTTGTTTCTCCTCACTGCATGACCGTAGTGAGGAGGACTTTGTATGGAGTGGTAGTTCAGCATGCACGCTGCCACTCCATTCAATGTCTATTGGAATGATGGAGACAGCCAAGTACAGAGCTTTAAATACAGACATTGAATAGAGAGACGGGCACATGCTCAACCACTACTCCACTCACGTTTGTCCTTACTGCGGAGGATGCAGTGAGGTAGATCTGTTTTCACAGTCGGCTGGGGTCCCAGCGTTGGGGGTCCCAGCTATTAAACAATTATAATTTTTAGGTGATAATTGTCGATTCTGGGACAACCCCTTTATTTTTATGGGGAGAAAACAACAGCACACCCATAAGAAATTATAAAGTTTTATCCGTACATCAAGTTAAAATCCAGAGAAAGCATACGTTAGGTGTGTAGACGCTCACGCGTTTCGAACAAAAGTGTTCTTACTCATAGCACACGTCATTAAGCTAATGCATGTGTTTTAAAACCATGACTAGCCAATTATATCATTATAGCCATTATATCAAGTGTTTGGTCTCTCAATGAGAGACTCAGTGCCTGGGTTGACAATTTTCTACAAACTTTAGTTCGTTGAACACCAGGCTTTTTGAGAGATAGTAAGAGGTCCTTAAATCTTTTCACAATTTTAAGTGGTCGAAGGAATTTTCCTGGGTTACCTGCGATGTGTTCGGGTTATACTCATGCATTCCCCACCACATGACAGTACAGGCAATGAGGTTCCATTTGAGCAAGTACAGTACATATGCTCCTGAAACGCATACCTAGTCTACCCTGCTCCCTGACACTACTATGGACCCCCTTGAGACCCTGGCCCAGCAAATGCAGGGTCTCTCCCTACAGGTCCAGGCCCTGGCTCAGAGGGTCAACCAGCCTGACGCTACCATGGTAGTGCCCCTCACCTCACCTCTTGAACCCCACCTCAAGTTGCCTGACCGGTTCTTAGGGGACCGGAGGATTTTTCTCTCCTTTCAGGAGAGTTGTAGGCTCTACTTTCGCTTTAAGCCTCATTCCTCAGGTTCTGAGAGCCAGCGGGTGGGTATAATTATGTCCCGGCTCCAGGAAGGGCCCCAAGAGTGGGCCTTCTCCTTGGCTCCTGACGCCCCAGAACTTTCCTCCGTTGATCGTTTCTTTTCTGCTCTCTGACTCATTTACGTCAGGGTAAGAGACCTGTTGAGGAGTATTGTTCTGACTTTAGGAAGTGGTGAGTAGCTTCTCGGTGGAATGACCCTGCCTTAAGGTGCCAGTTTAGGTTGGGTCTGTCGAACGCCCTGAAAGACCTGCTAGTTAGCCATCCCTCTTCTGACTCCCTAGATCAGGTTATGGCTTTAGCAGTACGACTTGACCGACGTCTCAGGGAACGACAGCTTGAACGTTTCTGTGTTTTCCCCTCTGACTCCCCCATGATGCCTCCCGAGGTTACATTGCTTCGCTCTTCCACGGAAGACTCGGAGGTACCTATGCAACTCGGGGCCTCCGTGTCCCCCCGACAACGTAGAGAGTTCCGCAGGAAGAATGGTCTCTGCTTCTATTGTGGGGATGACAAGCATCAAGTGAAAACCTGTCCTAGGCGTAAGAATAAGCAGCCGGAAAACTTCCGCGCCTAAGTAATCATCGGGGAGGTAACTTGGGCGCACAGGTATTTCCCGTAAATATGAAACGTAATAAAATATTGCTTCCCTTTCAGGTCTCTTTTGGTGGTAGGTCTGCTACCGGCAGTGCCTTCGTGGATTCAGGGTCTTCTGCTAATATCATGTCTGTGGAATTTGCTATGTCTCTAGCTATGCCTTTGATTGATTTGCCTAAACCTGTCCCGGTAGTGGGTAATCGACTCCACTCCTCTTGCTAATGCATTTTTAGCAGTGCTCTGTACTGTTGATGCAGGGATTATCGTCCGATTTGGTTTTAGGCCTTCCCTGGTTGCAGTTGCATAATCCCACGTTTGACTGGAATACTGGGGAGCTTACCAAATGGGGTAATGAATGCTTGACGTCATGTTTTTCTGTTAATTCTATTTCCCCCCCTGAGGAGGTGAACACGCTACCTGAGTTTGTTCAGGACTTCGCTGATGTTTTCTCTAAGGAGGCCTCCGAAATGTTACCTCCTCATAGAGAATACGATTGCGCTATCGAATTGGTACCAGAAGCTAAGCTCCCTAAGGGTAGGATATTTAATCTCTCTTGTCTCGAACGTGAAGCCATGAGAGAGTATATCCAGGAATGCCTGGCCAAGGGTTACATTCGCCCCTCTACTTCTCCGGTAGGTGCTGGCTTCTTCTTCGTAGGGAAGAAGGATGGTGGTCTTAGGCCATGCATTGACTACCGTAACTTGAATAAGGTCACTGTAAGGAACCAGTATCCCCTTCCTTTGATTCCTGATCTCTTTAATCAGGTTCAGGGGGCCCAATGGTTCTCTAAGTTTGATCTACGGGGTGCGTATAACCTTATCCGCATCAAAGAGGGGGATGAGTGGAAGACTGCATTTAACACGCCCGAAGGTCATTTCGAATACCTCGTCATGCCCTTTGGGTTGTGTAATGCTCCTGCGGTCTTCCAGAATTTCATATTTGAGATTTTGAGAGATTACCTGGGGGTATTTCTTGTAGTGTACCTTGATGACATACTGGTGTTTTCCAAGGACTGGTCCTCCCACATTGAGCATGTCAGGAAGGTGCTCCAGGTCCTTCGGGAAAACAAACTGTTTGCGAAAACCGAAAAATGTGTGTTTGGGTTACAGGAGATACCATTTTTGGGTCAAATCCTCACTCCTCATGAATTCCGCATGGACCCCGCCAAGGTCCAGGCTGTGGCGGAATGGGTCCAACCTGCCTCCCTGAAGGCGTTACAGTGTTTTTTGGGGTTCGCTAATTATTACAGGAGATTTATTGCTAACTTCTCGGTCATCGCTAAGCCTCTTACAGACCTCACTCGCAAAGGTGCTGATCTCCTCCACTGGCCTCCTGAGGCTGTCCAGGCTTTTGAGGTCCTTAAGAAGTGCTTTATCTTGGCCCCGGGGCTGGTTCAGCCCAACCAAATGGAGCCATTTATCGTGGAAGTTGACGCATCCGAGGTGGGAGTGGGGGCTGTCTTGTCTCAGGGTACCAGGTCCCTCACCCATCTCCGTCCCTGTGCCTACTTCTCCAGGAAGTTTTCGTCCACTGAGAGTAACTATGATATTGGCAACCGCGAACTCTTAGCCATTAAATGGGCATTTGAAGAGTGGCGCCACTTCCTGGAGGGGGCGAGGCACCAGGTAACGGTCCTTACCGACCACAAGAATCTGGTTTTCCTAGACTCTGCCCGGAGGCTAAACCCGAGACAAGCTCGATGGGCGCTATTTTTTACCAGATTCAACTTTTTGGTTACCTATAGGGCTGGGTCTAAAAATATTAAGGCCGATGCACTGTCACGTAGCTTCATGGCCAGCCCTCCTTCGGAGGAAGATCCTGCTTGTATTTTGCCTCCTGGTATAATCATTTCTTCTATTGATTCTGATTTAGTCTCTGAAATTGCGGCTGATCAAGGTTCAGCTCCCGGGAACCTTCCTGAGGACAAGCTGTTTGTTCCCCTGCAATACCGGCTAAGGGTACTTAGGGAAAATCATGACTCCGCACTATCTGGTTATCAGGCATCCTGGGTACCAAACACCTCATTGCCAGAAACTATTGGTGGCCTGGGTTGCCTAAAGACGTTAAGGCCTACGTCACGGCTTGTGAGGTTTGTGCTAGGTCCAAGACTCCCAGGTCCCGACCAGCGGGCTTACTACGTTCTTTTCCCATTCCCCAGAGACCTTGGACACATATCTCCATGGATTTTATCACTGATTTGCCTTCATCTCAAGGCAAGTCGGTGGTGTGGGTGGTAGTAGACCGCTTCAGTAAGATGTGCCACTTTGTGCCCCTCAAGAAACTACCCGACGCCAAGATGTTAGCTACCCTGTTTGTCAAACACATCCTGCGTCTCCATGGGGTCCCTGTCAATATTGTTTCGGACAGAGCGGTACAATTTGTTTCTTTGTTTTGGAGAGCCTTCTGTAAAAAGTTGGAGATTGATCTGTCCTTCTCCTCTGCCTTCCATCCTGAAACTAATGGCCAAACTGAGAGGACTAATCAATCTCTAGAACAATATTTAAGGTGTTTTATCTCTGACTGTCAATATGATTGGGTCTCATTCATTTCCCTTAATAACCGGGTCAGTAACTCGTCAGGGGTCTCCCCCTTTTTCTGTAATTTTGGGTTTAATCCACGGTTCTCCTCCGTTTCACCTGGTAGTTCCAACAATCCCGAGGTAGAGGTCGTTCATCGAGAACTGTGCACAGTCTGGGCCCAGGTTCAGAAGAACCTAGAGGCGTCCCAGAGCGTACAAAAAACTCATGCTGTTAGAAGACGTTCTGCTAACCCCTTATTTATGGTCGGGGATCTGGTGTGGTTATCGTCTAGGAACTTGCACCTTAAGGTCCCGTCCAAGAAGTTTGCCCCCCGGTTTATTGGGCCGTATAAGGTCATTGAAGTCCTCAATCCTGTCTCCTTCCGACTGGAGTTGCCCCCATCTTTTCGAATACACGACGTGTTTCATGCCTCCCTCCTTAAACGCTGCTCCCCGTCCTTGGCTCCCTCGAGGAAACCTCCTGTTCCCGTTCTCACCCCTGAGGGGGTGGAGTTCGAGGGGGCCAAGATTGTGGACAGCAAGATGGTCCAAGGCTCCCTCCAGTATCTGGTCCATTGGAGAGGATACGGGCCTGAGGAGAGGACTTGGGTACCCGCCCTGGATGTTCACGCTGGGGTATTGGTCAGGAAGTTCCACCTTCGTTTCCCCAATAAACCAGGTCCACTTAGAAAGGGTCCGGTGGCCCCTCATAAAAGGGGGGGGGTACTGTAAAGGATCTGCCAGGCACAACTTCTGTGGATACTCCCATAGGTAATCAGTCTGCACCTGAGTCTATGTCTCTGAGACTGACTCCATCTTCCACCACTCAGGATGGCAGGCTTAGGAGTGGGAGAGCCTATCGCAGCCTGGCCAGGCGGAGCTAGCTCCCGCCCTCTGTCTATTTATACCTGCCTTTCCTGTTCCTTCTTTGCTTGTGATTCTTCTCGTGTGGTTTCCTGGCCCAGCTACAGCTTCTATCTATTTGATCCTGCTCTATACTGACCCTGGCTTTCTGACTACTCTCCTGCTCTGCGTTTGGTACCTCGTGCACTCCTGGTTTGACTCGGCTCGTTCACCACTCTTGTTGCTCACGGTGTTGCCGTGGGCAACTGCCCCTTTCCCTTTGCTTTGTGTCCCTTGTCTGTTTGTCTCGTGCACTTACTGAGCGTAGGGACCGCCGCCCAGTTGTACCCCGTCGCCTAGGACGGGTCGTTGCAAGTAGGCAGGGACAGAGTGGCGGGTAGATTAGGGCTCACTTGTCCGTTTCCCTACCCCCGTCATTACAGTCACACAATTTCTTTAGTTTTGACGGTCTATTCTTCATACAAACTGACGATGTTTCTATGGGGTTCAAATTCTCCTTTTCACTAGCTAATTTATATATGTCTTGGTGGGAAGCAGAATGTATTTTTTTCTGAATTTAATCTATATGGTGAGGCCATCGTGTGGTATGGAGGCTACATTGATGACCTATTACTTGTGTGGGGCAAAGATGGGGTCTCCATACCACGGTTTGTGGACCTCATCAATAAAAAACATTTTAATTTAAAATTACATTTATTATATCTATTGTGCAAACTCCTTTCATGGATATACACTACCGTTCAAAAGTTCAGGGTCACTTAGAAATGTCCTTATTTTTGCAAGAAAAGCACAGTTTTTTTCAATGAAGATAACATTAAATTAATCAGGAATACACTCAATACATTGTTAATGTGCTAAATGACTATTCTAGCTGCAAACGTCTGGTTTTTAATTCAATATCTACATAGGTGTATAGAGGCCCATTTCTAGCAACAATCACTCCAGTGTTCTAATGGTACATTGTGTTTGCTAACTGTGTTAGAAGGCTAATGGACGATTAGAAAACACTTGAAAACCCTTGTGCAATTATGTTAGCACCGCTGTAAACAGTTTTGCTGTTTAGAGGAGCTATAAAACTGACCTTCCTTTGAGCTAGTTGAGAATCTGGAGCATTACAATTGTGGATTCGATTAACCTCTCAAAATGGCTAGAAAAAGAGAGCTTTCATGTGAAACTCGACATTCTATTCTTGTTCTTAGAAATTAAGGCTATTCAATGCGAGAAATTGCCAAGAAACTGAAGATTTCCTACAACGGTGTGTACTACTCCCTTCAGAGGACAGCACACAAAGGCTCTAACCAGAGTAGAAAGAGAAGTGGGAGGCCCCGCTGCACAACTGAGCAACAAGATAAGTACATTAGAGTCTCTAGTTTGAGAAATAGACGCCTCACAGGTCCTCAACTGGCAGCTTCTTTAAATTGTACCCGCAAAATGACAGTGTCAACGTCTACAGTGAAGAGGCGACTCCGGGATGCTGGCCTTCAGGGCAGAGTGGCAAAGAAAAAGCCATATCGGAGACTGGCTAATAAAAGGAAAATCTTAATATGGGCAATAGCACACAGACATTGGACAGAGGAAGATTGGAAAAAAGTGTTATGGACAGACGAATCGAAGTTTGAGGTGTTTGGATCACCCAGAAGAACATTTGTGAGACGCAGAACAACTGAAAAAATGCTGGAAGAGTGCCTGACGCCATCTGTCAAGCATGGTGGAGGTAATGTGATGGTCTGGGGTTGCTTTGGTGCTGGTAAAGTGGGAGATTTGTACAAGGTAATGTAGTGACGGGGGTAGGGAAACGAACAAGTGAGCCCTAATCTACCCGCCACTCTGTCCCTGCCTACTTGCAACGACCCGCCCTAGGCGACGGGGTACAACTGGGCGGCGGTTCCTACGCTCAGTAAGTGCACGAGACAAACAGACAAGGGAACACAAAGCAAAGGGAAAGGGGCAGTTGCCCACGGCAACACCGTGAGCAACAAGAGTGGTGAACGAGCCGAGTCAAACCAGGAGTGCACGAGGTACCAAAAGCAGAGCAGGAGAGTAGTCAGTAAGCCAGGGTCAGTATGGAGCAGGATCAAATAGATAGAAGCTGTAGCTGGGCCAGGAAACCACACGAGAAGAATCACAAGCAAAGGAGGAACAGGAAAGGCAGGAATAAATAGACAGAGGGCGGGAGCTAGCTCCGTCTGGCCAGGCTGCGATAGGCTCTCCCACTCCTAAGCCTGCCATCCTGAGTGGTGGAAGATGGAGTTAGTCTCAGAGACATAGACTGCAGACTGATTACCTATGGGAGTATACACAGAAGTTGTGCCTAGCAGATCCTTTACAGGTAAAAGGGATTTTGAATAAGGAAGGCTATCACTCCATTTTGCAACGCCATGCCATACCCTGTGGACAGTGCTTGATTGGAGCCAATTTCATCCTACAACAGGACAATGACCCAAAGCACACCTCCAAATTATGCAAGAACTATTTAGGGAAGAAGCAGGCAGCTGGTATTCTATCTATAATGGAGTGGCCATCGCAGTCACCAGATCTCAACCCCATAAGAGCTGTTGTTGGAGCAGCTTGACCGTATGGTACGCAAGAAGTGCCCATCAAGCCAATCCAACTTGTGGGAGGGCCTTCTGGAAGCATGGGGTGAAATTTCTCCCGATTACTTCAGCAAATTAACAGCTAGAATGCCAAAGGTCTGCAATGCTGTAATTGCTACAAATGGAGCATTCTTTGACGAAAGCAAAGTTTGAAGGAGAAAATTATTATTTGAAATAAAAATCATTATTTCTAACCTTGTCAATGTCTTGACTATATTTTCTAGTCATTTAGCAACTCATTTGATATATATAAGTGTGAGTTTTCATGGAAAACACAAAATTTTCTGGGTGACCCCAAACTTTTGAACGGTAGTGTACTTCTAATTGGTGATGTTCAAAAACAATGTGTTTTCACTTCAATGTACCATAAACCTACTGCTGGCAATGCTATTTCGGATGCATCTAGTTGTCACCCCATTCACATCATTAAGTCAATATTGCAAGGGGAATTTGTTAGAGCCAGAAGAGCGTGTTCAAATAATGATACTCTCTCTACACAATGTTAGGATATAGAAAGGTGATTAACAAAAAGAGGCTATAAAAAATGGATGTTAAATAGGGAAGCTAGTTACATTGAACATAAAACTCAAGTTTCTTTCTTAAAATAAAAAATTTCGGAAAGCTATCCTCCAGTCTCGTCCCCTATCGTCTTTTGTATCGTCCGCTGTTCTAATTATAAGGAAATTGTCACTATTATGAAAAAATATTTACCTATGCTACATCAGGATACAATACTAACATGAATTAATGACCAAGGCTGCAGATATGTATCCAAAAGGGGAAACATTTTGCGTGATACTCTTTCCCCTACTTTGTTCTCCTCAACATAACTAATAAAATCTGGTTGTCTCAAAAGGGATTCTTCAAATGTGGGGGGCAATAGATGTAATGTGTGCAGATACAGTATTAAAACAAAGGAGTTTGGGTTTCCAAAAAACATTAGTTACAAAATTGATGCGTTTATGAACTGTAATACGCACCGTATAGTTTATGCCATCAAGTGCCTTCAGTACAACCTGACCTACATAGGATATACAATTAGAAAATTAAAAACCCGCATAGCGGAACATATATCAGACATAAATGAAAATTCTTCGAACACTACTGGTGCTGCAAAAGACTTTATTGAGAAACATGGTAGCTCTTTGGAATCTTTTAAATTCCATGGACTGGAGCTGGTGAGAAGACCTATCAGACGAGGAGACTGGAGGAAACATCTCTTAAATAGGGAAGCATACTGGATCCTACAATTTGAAACTAGATTCCCTAAAGGTCTTAATTGGAAAGGAGATCTTCTCTAGTTTTACTAAATTTCTATTAACTACTTAATGAACGCCCACCGTCTTATGACGGCACACGGTGCAGGTGCTTGGTCTACAGCGATGTCTTTTGGCGTCGCTGTAGAAGAGGCTGATGAGCGCTCGTGTGAGCGCTAATCCTCTAAGCAGGAGCTGTAACTTACAGCTCCTGATCTTAGAGCAGCCTGCTAAATACAGCTGGGGTCGGAAAACATTCCAACCCCAGCTATTTAACCCTTTTATTGCCGCGGTCCGTCCCCACTTTGATATCGTCATCGGAAACCTGGTGACTTGATCAAAGACCGGGGAATCACTCTGCAGTCAACCCTGGGGACCCAGAAAGGACCCCAGGGCTGTCTGTTCAGTTTGCCTGCTGTGCGGGCACACTATGTGCAGACCTAACAGCAGCCTGTGTCATAGTGACACAGTGTAATGTATTAGCATACTGAAGTATGCTTATACATTATAAGTAAAAAAATATAGTTGTAATTAAAGTTCTCCCTTAATGGGATTAAAAAAATAAAAAAAGTAACAAAAAAATAAATAAATAAAAAAAGTCCCCCAAAAAGTCATAATTTTGCCCCTATATTACATAAAAACAAAAAACCTACACATATTAGGTATCTACACGACCGTAGTAACCTGAAGAATTAATTTAACAGGTTATTTAACATGAAACCTGAACGGAATAAAAAATAAACAAGAAAAACTATGTAGAGGATCAGTTTTTGCAAAAAAATAAATACTATTTCTCCCGCATAAAGGTCTCATACAACCACGTCAGTGAAAAAAAAAAAGTTATGGCTGCTGAAAAGCAGGCAAAAACTGAAAAAATGTAGCTGGTCATTAAGGGGTTAAAGAAATTTCTATTTTACTGTCTAAATTTTCATCCAAGATCGTATTGCTATATAATAACATAACACCCCACCCTATTGACTCTTTCTTCTTTGGGCACGTTCACATGTGGCGGAATTGCTGTTGAATTCCGCTGCGGACACTCCGCAGTGGAATTCTGCAGCAGCTGGTTTTTTCATTTCTTTCTATAAATTTTTAGGAAAGTTAGTTCAGACGTTGCAGAAAATAACTGTGCGGAAATTAGGCTGCGGTGCATATTTTTCCCTCCGCAGCATGCTCTTTCCATTACGGAGAAGAAGCGGAATTTCACTGCAGATTTCAGCCTTTGCAATGCAAAAACTGAAATCTGTGGCAAGTCCGCTGTGATATCTGCAACGTCTGAATTACCTGTCAAATATGCAAATGTTGGTGCAGATTCGTTGCGTAATTGCCCCAGATCTGCACCAAAATTTTCAGTGGAAAAATTCCGCCACGTCTGAACGTGCCCTTACTCTTCTTTTTTTGACCTATGGTTATATGTATCACTTGCCTTACTATCTCTTCCTCATGTGTATGTATGTATATATATATATATATATATATATATATATATATAAATAAATAAATATAGAAGAAGAGTGGTTTATTCAGCCAACACAGCCGCAAACGTTTCTGTCCTGCTATCGGACCTTTTTTCAGGCTTAACCCCTTAAGGACGCAGCCTAGTTTTGGCCTTAAGGCTCAGAGCCCATTTTTCAAATCTGACATATTTCACTTTATGTGGTAATAACGTGGGAATGCTTAAACCTACCCAAGCGATTCTGAGATTGTTTTCTCGTGACACATTGGGCTTCATGTTCGTGGTAAAATTTGGTCGATATATTCAGTGTTTATTGGTGAAAAATTGCAAAATTTAGAGAAAATTTTGAAAAAATTGCATTTTTCAGAATTGAAATGCATCTGCTTGTAAAACAGACGGTTATACCACCCACAATAGTCACTAGTTCACATTTCCCATATGTCTACTTTAGATTGGCATAGTTTTTTGAACATTTGTTTATTTTTCTTGGACGTTACAAGGCTTAGAACATAAACAGCAATTTCACATATTTTTAAGAAAATGTCAAATGCCTTTTATTTAAGGTACCTGTTCAGCTCTGAAGTGGCTTTGAGGGGCCTATGTATTAGAAACCCTGATAAAACACCCCATTTTAAAAACTAGACCCCTCAAAGTATTCAAAACAGCATTTAGAAAGTTTTTTAACCCTTCAGGCATTTCACAGGAATTAAAGCAAAGTGGAGGTGAACTTTGCAAATTTCATTTTTCTTGCGGAATTTCAATTTTATTCATTTTTTTTTTCTGTAACACAGAAGGTTTTACCAGAGATACACTACTAAATATGTATTGTCCAGATTCTGCAGTTTTTAGAAATGTCCCACATGTGGCCCTACTGCGCTCGTGGACTAAAAGACAAGCCCTAGAAGCAAAGAAGCACCTAGTGCATTTTGAGTCCTCTTTTTTATTAGAATATATTTTAGGCAGCATGCCGGGTTTGAAGAGGTGTTGAGGTGCCAAAACAGTAGGAATCCCCCAATAGTGACCCCATTTTGGAAACTACACCCCTCAAGGAATTCATTTATGGTTGTTGTTACCATTTTGACCGCACAGTTTTTTCACAGCACCTATTTGAATTGGGCTGTGAAATGAAAAAAATGTCATTTTTTCCAATAAAATGTCATTTGTGATCAAAATTTCTTATTTTCACAGGGAACAAAATACCCCATTTGGTTGCCCAATTTGTCCTTAGTGTGGCAATACCCCATTTGTGGTGATAAACTGCCGTTTGGGCCCATGGGAGGGCTCAGAAGGAAAGGAGCGCTATATGTTTGTTGGAGTCCAGATTTTGCTGGATTGGTTTTCGGGTGCCATGTCGCATTTGCAGAGCCTCAGGGGTATCAAAGCAATAGAAACCCACCAAAAGTGACCCCATTTTGGAAACTACACCCCTCAAGGAATTCATTTATGGTTGTTGTTAGCATTTTGAGCACACAGTTTTTTCACAGCACCTATTTCAATTGGGCTGTGACATTAAAAAAATGACATTTTTCCCAATAAGATGTAATTTTTTAGCAAAATTTCTTATTTTCACAGGGAACAAAATGCTCAATTTTGTTGCCCAATTTCTCCTGAGTGCAGCAATACCCCATTTGTGGCAATAAACTGCCGTTTGGGCCCATGGGAGGCCTCAGAAGGGAAGGAGCGCTGTGTGTTCTTTGGAGTCCAGATTTTGATGGATTAGTTTTCGGCTGCCATGTCGCATTTGCAGAGCCCCAGAGGTATCAAAGCAATGGAAACCCACCAGAAGTGACCCCATTTTGGAAACTACACCCCTCAAGGAATTCATTTATGGGTAATGTGACCATTTAGACCCCATAGTTTCTTCACAGAACTTATTTGAATTGGGCTGGGAATTAAAAAAAAATATATTTTTTCCAATAATATGTCATTTTAGCTCAAAAATTCTTATTTTCACAAGAAATAAAATACTCCATTTTGTTGCCCAATTTGTCCTGAGTGCGGCAATACCCCATTTGTGGTGATAAACTGCCGTTTGGGCCCATGGGAGGGCTCAGAAGGAAAGGAGCGCTGTGTGTTCTTTGGAGTCCAGATTTTGCTGGATTGGTTTTCGGGTGCCATGTCGCATTTGCAGAGCCCCAGAGGTATCAAATCAATAGAAACCAATCACAAATGACCCCATTTTGGAAACTACACCCCTCAAGGAATTCATTTATGGGTGTTGTGACTATTTTGACCCCATAGTTTTTTCACTGAATTAATTTGAATTGGGCTCGGAATGAAAACAAAATTATTTTTTTCAAATAATATGTAGTTTTGGCTGAAAATTTCTTATTTTCACAAGAAACAAAATACCCCATTCTGTTGCGCAATTTGTTCTGAGGGCCGCAATACCCCATTTGTTGTGATAAACTGCCGTTTGGGCCCATGGGAGGGCTCAGAAGGAAAGGACCACCATTTGGCCTACTGGGGATTTTATAGTGCGAAGTCATGTATGCAGAAGCACCTGAGGTACCAGTACAGTTGAAACCCGCAAGAAGTGACCCCGTTTTAAAAACTACACCCTTAAGGCATTCATCTACAGGTGTAGTGAGCATTTTGACCGGAGACCTACACCCCATAGACTGTAATGTGGGTTCTCCCGGGTATGGCAATACCCTACATGTGGCTGTTATCAGCTGCCTGGGCACACAGCAGGGCTCAGAGGGGAAAGACGAGGGGGGATAAGCTGTGTGGAGTGCATCAGGGTAAGTAAAATTGGGGTAAATTATAAACCAAGGGATGTATGATAAATTTTAAAACACTCTTTCATACAGAGCTCTGGTTATTCGGGACACGTGTCACATTGATATATTGTGTCATCCCTTATCACCCTCTTATAGCAGACTTTGCACCTCTTTTGACTTTTTCCCTTCTTGCCAGTTTGGGGAACTTCCCCTGGAAAGTGTTGCAGCCCTGGTACGATGCGTGTGGCCCCGCTTCCAGAACTACTGGGTGCCCCCCCTTCTTGGTCACTAAAGATTAGGTTCTTGATAATCACCTCTTGAAATTCCAGGAAAGTTCCCGTCTGGCCTGCACATCGACGTAGCACGTACGCATTGTACAAAGCCATCTGTATGATGTGCACGGCCAGCTTCTTATACCACACCGCATAGCGCTGTAGGGCTTCAGGATTTGATCTGACAAGTCCATCCCTCCCATGTACCTATTGTAGTCTAGGATGCAGTCTGGTTTGGGGGTGGCCTTTCCTTCATATATCCTAAACCTGTAGGTATACCCTGATGCACTCTCGCAGCTTATACATCTTCACGCCATACCTTGCCCTCTTACCCGGCAGGTACTCGAGGAATTGAACCCTCCCTTTAAAATGTACCCGGGACTCATCAATAGAAATACACTTCTCGGGGGTGTATGCTGGGGAAAACCGGGCACTGGAACGGTCTAATAGGGGTCTCCGTTTATACAAACGGTCAAAACTGGGGTCATCTCGGGGTGGGCACGGCTCATTATCAGTATAATGTAAGAAGCGAAGTATTGCCTCATTTATTTATTTTTTTAGGTTCCAGTTCAGTTCTGAAGTTGCTTTGAGGGGCCCATATATTAGAAACCCCTATGAAATACCCCATTTTAGAAACTAGACCCCTCAAAGTATTCACCACAGCATTTAGAAAGTTTATGAACCCTTTAGGTGTTTCACAAAAATTTAGAGCAAAGTAGTGAAGTTGACTTTTTTTTTTTTTGTCAGAAAATCCTCTTTTTATACCATTATTTTTATAACACAAAAGGATTTATCAGTGAAACGCAACTTAATACGTATTACTCAGATTCTGCAGTTTTCAGAAACATCCCACATGTGGCCCTCGGGCGGTAATGGACTGAAGCACCGGCCTCCGAAGCAAAGGAGCACCTAGTGGATTTTGAGGCCTCTTTTTTATTAGGCACCATGTCCGGTTTGAAGAGGTCTTGTGGTGCCAAAACATTGGGAACCCCCCAAAAGTGACCCCAATTTGGAAACTAGACCCCTTGAGGAATCCATTGTAGTTTTCTTGGGGTGCATGCGGCTTTTTGATCAGTTTTTATTCTATTTTTAAGTGGCGTGGTGACTAAAAAACAGCAATTCTAGTATTGTTTTTTTATTCTTTTTTTTTTACTGCGTGCACCGTGCGCTATAAATGACACATTCACTTTATTCTGCGGGGCGATACGATTACGGCGATACCAGATGTTTATAGTTTTTTTTTATGTCTTATGGCGTTTGCACAATAAAATACGTTTTGTAAACAATCATTCACTTTTTGTGTTACCTTATTCTAAGAGCCATAACGTTTTTATTTTTCAATCAATCAAGACGTGCGAGGACTTTCTTTTTTTGCGTAACGAACTGTAGTTTCGATCAGTACCATTTTTAGGTACATGCGACTTTTTGATCTCTTTTTATTCCATTTTTTGGGAGGTGAAGTGACCAAAGAATTGTGATTGTGTTTCGGTTTATTATTATTTTATTTTACGGCGTTCATCGTGCGGGATAAATAACGAAATAGTTTTGTAGTTCAGGTCGTTACGGATGTGGCGATACCAATTATGTATAGTTAATTTGTTTGTTTATATATTTTTATTAATAATAAAGGACTGATAAGGGAAAAAGGGGGATTTTTACTTTTATTACTTTTAAATCTTTTATTTTCTTATTTTTACACATCTTTTTTTAACTTTTTTTTTACTTTATTACTTTGTCCCACTAGGGGACTTGAGGGCAGGAGGCTCTGATCGCTATTCTAATACACTGCACTACATGCGTAGTGCAGTGTATTAGAACTATCAGCTACTCACTGACAGCAAGCATAGTGGGTCCTGACGTTGTCAGGACCCACTAGGCTTCCGTCTGTGGCATAGCCGGACG
Source organism: Rhinoderma darwinii (assembly GCF_050947455.1). Taxonomy (NCBI): domain Eukaryota; kingdom Metazoa; phylum Chordata; class Amphibia; order Anura; family Rhinodermatidae; genus Rhinoderma; species Rhinoderma darwinii. The sequence goes on from NC_134687.1 coordinate 119,917,124, forward strand.
CCATTGTTTGGTGTCCGGTTGCCATAGTCACCATCGCCGGCCGCTATCGCGTAGCAGGCCGGCGATGGCAGCTTAACCCCTAAAAAGCCGCGATCTCTATAGAACGCGGCTTTTAAGGGGTTAATCGGCGGGGACACAGCGATCGGTCCCCGCTGTAGGAGCTGTGACAGCTGCTGAACAAGACAGCAGCGTCACAGCTCCTGTATGTGTCGGGAGGACGGCTGAAACGGCCGTTACTCCCGTGACGTACTATTACGTCATGGAGCGCGAACGATACAGCTGCCATGACGTAATAGTACGTCAAGGAGCGGGAAGGGGTTAAAAAAGGTCCCATAGCAGGACAGAAACGTTGCGGCTGTGTTGGCTGAATAAACCACTCTTTTTGATTATTCGGTGTGCCGTGGGATTTCTTCTATTTTTATACATAATCCGTGGATCAGGATTACCCGCTTGCATTTTGGATATTGAGTGCTGCTTATTTGCGTTTGTATATATATATATTTATTTATATATATATATATATATATATATATATATATTTTATATATGTACAAATAAGTTTTTCATTTATAAGGCCCCATGCACACAAACGTAAAAACGCCCGTAATCACTGGCCGTAATTACGGCCCGTAATTACGGGCCCATAGACTTCTATTGGCCACGGGTACCTCCCCGTATGCTTACGGGAAGGTGCCAGGGTCGTTGAAAAATATAGAACATGTCCTATTTTAGGCCGTAATTACGGCACGGGCAGGCCCATAGAAGTCTATGGGGCTCCCGTAATTACAGGTGACTACGTGTGTGAGCGTTGCTAGGCGACGTCAGTGGATAGTCACTGCCCAGGGTGCTGAAAGAGTTAAACGATCGGCAGTAACTCTTTCAGCACCCTGGACAGTGACTACCGATCACAATATAGATCAACGTGTAAAAAAAATAGAAGTTCTGTACTTACCCAGAACTCCCTGCTTCATCCTCCAGTCCGGCCTCCTGGGATGACGTTACAGCCCATGTGACCGCTGCAGCCAATCACAGGCCAATCACTGGCTGCAGTGGTCACATGTACTGCCGCGTCATCCAGGGAGGTCGGACTGGATGTCAAGAGAGGTACACGTCACCAAGACAACGGCCGGGTAAGTATGAATTTCTTTTACTTTTATTACGGAAAGGGCTGTCTCTTCTCTCTATCCTGCACTGATAGAGAGAAGTGGCTGCCGATTAGTGCAGTGCAATTTTGCAGCGAAAACGTGCCCGTAAATACGGGTGGAATACTGGTGACACCAGATCCGTATTTACGGGCACGGGTCCGTAAATACTGGTGCAATACGGGTCGAATACGTGTGACCAACGACCCGTATTTATGCCAGTATTTACGGGAGGACAAAAATAGGTTCGTGTGCATGAGGCCTAAGAACTAACAATAATTATTTTTAAAATGTTTGTATTATAAAGTGAATGCGAAGGTAGCGCTAAATAATATAAATATTTTGTTTTGTCGCTGCTCCTTCCACCGGTCATCTAATCATTGTATATTCATTATATATGGTTAAATATGAGTTTTTTTGAAACAAAAAAATATTGTATATATAGATTATTTGCTTACGTTAACGCATGTATACTACTAATGTGAATGAACGTCAAACAAGGTGAATACTTGTATGTCTTTCAAAACTCTGTGAAGTTTAACCCCTTAAAGTCCAGGCCAATTTGAGTTTTTTCATTTTTTTGTTCTTTCCTCCCCATATTCCAAAAGCCATAACTTTTCTATTTCTCTGTCGGCATAGCCATATGAGGGTTTGTTTTTTTGCGGGACAAGTTGTAGTTTTTCATGGCATCATTTATTGTACTGGGAATCTAAAAAAAAATATTTGTGGGGTGAAATGGGAAAAAACAGCGATTACACCATTTTTTGGGGGGTTTTGTTTTTACGGCAATCATCAGGCGGTAAAAACTACATATTCACCTTATTCTACAGTTTGATACGACTACGGGAATACCAAATTTATATGTTTTGTTTTATGTTTTATCACTTTTAAAAAAATAAAACTATTTGCTAAAAAAAAATGATGTTTTGTTTCGCCATATTCTGAGAGCCATAATTTTTTTTATTTTAGATCAATTTAGAGGTGTGAAGGCTTAAATTCTGAGGGGTGAGCTGTAATTTTCACTGATACAATTTTGGGGTACATGCGACTTTTTGATCACTTTTTATTTATTTTTTTTGAGTGCTAAGGTGGCCAAAAAACAGCAATTTGCATGTTTTGTATATTTTTTTTACGTCGTTCACCGAGCAGGTTAAGCAATACTATATTGTGATAGTTCGGACTTTTACGGACGCGGCGATACCAGTTATGAAAGAATGGGAAAAGTTTTTCTTTTTTTAACTTTTAATATTGTTTTTTGGTGGAACATTATAAAAATCTTTATTTACCTGTTTTTTACTTTGTTTATTAGTCCCCCTAGGGGACTTGAAGCAGCAATCATTGGATCGCTTGCATGATATACTGCAATACTAATGTATTGCAGTATATCGTGATTCTGACAGTTCATTTTTTCTTTACATACAGTACATATCTGTACAGCGTCCAGTACACACAGTAATCTATTACTATTTATATTTTTACGCATATTTCTAACATCTATTCTGTTTCTTGTTCCCTCCCAAATTTGAAGTGGGGCAGCTCACACTGTATTTTTTCTATTTTTGGCTATGTGCAAGTTTCCGTCATATAAGTGACATAGCTAGACATAATGCCATGGTATGCTAATCTCCTTCTAGCAATAAGCCTCGATGGTAAGCAGATGCTGGGCCTTGAAAGGTATTGCTCTGCCACGGGCTCAGTGCTGCAGGAGGTACACTTTGGAGGTCTATTACTTTAGGTTCCTTTATAAGTTATGCACGTCTGCCCCCAAAATATTTTAAAACAGAGGTGGAACTGGAAAAATCTTCTATACTCTAACACACCAGGCAATTCTTTCCTGTCAAAACCCAGTATCATAGGAGGCCCATTTTGTTATGTATTATGGGGTCCGCTTTATTCTATGTACTTGACTGATTGTAGGTCATGTGAAAACAAACCTGAAACTTACATAATTCAACAATCCAAACTGTGTGTTTTACAATAAGCTCAACAAAACTTGTTGTGGCCAGCTGACATCATACTGTCAAGATTCCTAGTTTTACTGGGCCTCTCATAGATCATACTATTAAAGGGGTTCTCTGGGTATTTTATTTTTATGGCCTATCATTAGAGATAAGCCGATAATATCAGATCGGTGGGGTCCAACTCCGGCACCCCCACTGATCAGCTGACGGAAGGGACCACAGCGTTTGTTGTTGTGGTCTCTTCAGTGTGTACCAGGCAAAGTGCCGAACACAGCGGCTGTGCTTGGGATCGCAGCTCAGTCCTATTCACTTGAATTGGACCGGAACTGCAATTCTTGGCACAGCCGCTAAAGGTGTGTACAGCACTAAGCCTTATTGCTGATGCAACCACCCTTACTTCCATCGGATTTTACCATTTGTACTAATAAAGCTGGAACATCGTTTCCTTTTAAATCAACCAGCGCTTGATCAAATTTCTTCTCTTCTGTTTATCCACATTGTGTGCTGCCACGTAGGATCCGAGCGCAGTCCATACCTGGAACCACATAACGGTGAGCTGGAGGAGTCCTCCTATTTTTTCCTGTGTACAGCACTGTGCCTGTAAACGGTAAGAAGGCCGTGGCGACGAACGTCACGGTCCCATCAATGAGCTGATCGGGGGGGGGGGATGCTGGGAGTCAGTACCCCACTGATCTGATATTGATAACCTATTCTAAGGACGTCTGGAGAACCCCTGGCGGATATTATAAAGAACAAGTGAACAGTAGACATACTGTAACAACTGAATGTAATATGGTCATGTGACCTTCACATACTATAATCTTTTTTCAAGTATTTTCAATATCTTGCTCTCAAATTATCATCACATATTATATACAACACCCTTAACTATGGCTAAATATAAAATGTGGTCAGTGTAGATCTTAATCCAGACTTCACACCACACATACAGTTTTGTACTTGTTCAGCTACTTGGGATATGGCATAAATGTGTGATAGATGTGGGTCTCAGCACTGGGATCCATATCTATCTCAAGAACCTGCTCCCATCACCTGACCACCGTCCTACTTGGTGAGACGGCCAAAAGCCGTCGCATCCAGGTGGAGAATGAATGTAGAGGTAGCTGCGCCCATGTGTGCGTATCTTTCCATTGATTCTTAATAGAGTTATGGAAACAGGAATGTTAGCATAGCCACCTCTCCATTCATTTTCCTCAGGTGACACCCGTTCTAGATATGCCATGAATATCTAAGGTGGGAATGTATCATAATATTATTTTAATTTGCACGTATCAACATATCATACATATAAAACAATAGATACAAAAATCTAGTTTCAAGCTACCTCTCATACCAACTCAAGATTCATGTAAATTAAATAACCAAGAACCCCTTTGCTTTGTAGATCTACCAACAAACTGCTGTTTTTCTAGTTCACAAAAATAAATACAGACCACTATCATCTCAAGGAACCCATTATGCACAGGGCAAGCATTAAGACAAAGATGCATATCTATTTAATAGAAATTACTTTGCAGTTTCTCAAACCTGGAAAGAATATTATAAAGAGATAAATATGACTACTGTTTGATAAAAGGAAATGAAGGGTTGCAGTACAATACAGAACAGATGTAATAAATCATTTTAAAATTATTTAGTGCCTTTTGGCCATAAATCTTAGTAATGAAATGTCTGTGCATTTAGTGTTTGTGCTATATAGTTGTAACCTTTACTGTTCCTCTTTTACATTGTTTTTTCTTTATTACTTTGTGTGTGTTATTGCTTTGCTACTGGCGTTATCTTAGGCTTCATTCACATTTGCATCAGGACTCTGTTCATGGGTTCCGTCAGGGCTTCCGTCAGGGGAAACCATGAATGAATTCCAAACTGAAACATTCTGAAACAATAGGTTTCTGTTTGCATCACCATTGATTTCAATGGTGATGTATCCGGTACAAATGATTTCCGTTTTGTAAGGGTTACGTTGTTTTGACGGAATCAATACCTTAGTCGACTGCGCTATTCATTCCATCAAAACGACGGAACCCTTACACAACGGTGACGAACAGAAACCATTTGCACCAGATCCGTCACCATTGAAATCATATGATTTCCGTTTGATTCAGTTTGGATTCCGTTCATGGGTTACCCTGACGGAAAGCTCAGACGGAAGCCATGAACGGAGTCCCATTGCAGATGTGAACGAAGACGATTTCAGTGTTTCAGTCAGTGGCATAAATTAAAGGCTACAGCGATTACCGGTGGTCATGGTTCGCACTGGGGGGGGGGTCTACAAAGTCTACAAAGACTGGTGTCCAGGTGTTGCAGGAAGCATCAGTGAGAACATATAGTTGAATTCTAATAATCCAGCAATGCTCGGGACTGCCAAGGTACTGAATTATCAGAAATTGTGGACTATTGCAATATTCACACACACATTCATACACACATTAAGTCTACAGCAATGTCTTTCGACGTCCCTGCATTTAAGTTCCTGCTCCTGCAATCTAGCAGGAGTCGGTCAGGTGCCCAGCTATTTTCATATTAATTTAACAGTTTATTTAGTTTAAAACGTAAAGGGTATAAAACAAACAAACAATGGCACAAATGACTTTTTTAAATATTTGCATCACCAAAAAATTATATAACTTACACAGTAATTTATATGTACCCCAAAACAGCACCAAAAAATAATACAATTTCTCCCGCATAAAACAAAGCCTCATACAGCCACGTCAGTGAAAAATTGTAAAAGTTATGGCTGATGAAATGCCAAGAGGCAAAAACAAAAAACTTAAGCTGGTCATTAAGGCCCTTTCAGACCTAGTCTTTAAGGGGTTACATTTCAAATATTTATATCTTAGCATTATTGTTCTTGCAGTATTCAGTATAAGGCTATGTTCACACGGAGTATTTTGGTGGAGGAATATCTGCCTCAAAATTCCGTTTGGAACTTTGAGGCAGATATTCCTCTCCCTGCACGCCGATTTTCGCGGCAATTATCGCGCCGTTTTTCGCCCGCGGCCATTGAGCGCCGCGGGCATAAAACAGCGAGATATACGCTTTCTCCTGCCTCCCATTGAAGTCAATGGGAGGTCGGAGGCGGAAGCGCCCGAAGATAGGGCATGTCGCTTCTTTTTCCCGCGAGGCAGTTTTACTGCTCGCGGGAAAAAGCCGCCGACGCCTCCCATTGAAATCAATGGAATGCGTTCTCGGGCCGTTTCTGCCGAGTTTTGCGACGCGGTTTCCGCGTCAAAAAACTCGGCAAAAGACCCCGTGTGAACATAGCCTTAAGCTTTATTTTCATACATAAGAGTCCATTACAGTAAATTAATTCTACCTGTGATATCAGATAAGTCCTTTTTCTATCACATGTATCCAATGGTGCTAAATCCTATTGACATTTATCGAATTATCGGCTGTGTGCACAGTAGCTGACAAAGGTCATGCAGGAAATGACCTTTTCTTATTCATAATCTCTATTTCTGTTGATTTAGTGATTAAAAACTGTATTCATGATGGGCAGTGTATAGAAATTGATACCTGCAGTGTGTAAATATTTGCATCTTCTTATCCCGCTTCTTATCTGTTTGTTTATACGTATGTATTCAGGTGACAACTACTAACTGAATATAATTGTGAATGGTTGATGTACAGTACTGTGCAAAAGTTTAAGGCAGTTGTGGAAAAATGCTGCAAAGTAAGAATGTTTTCAAAAATAGAAGTGTTTATAGTTTATTTTTTTCAAAATGCATAGTAAATAGACAGCAGAGAAATCTAAATCAAATCAATATTTGGTGTGACCACCCTTTGCCTTCAAAACAGCATTAATTCTTCTAGGTACACTTGGACACAGTTTTTGAAGGAGCTCGGCAGGGAGGTTGTTCCAAACATCTTGCAGAACTAACCGCAGATATTCTGTGGATGTAGGCTTCCTCAAATCCTTCTGTCTCTTCGTGTAATCCCAGACAGACTCGATAATATTGAGAGCAGGGCTCTGTGGGGGCCATATCATCACTTCCAGGGCTCCTTGTTCTTCTTTATGCTGAGGAAAGTTCTTAATGACATTGTCTGTATGTTTGGGGTCGTTGTCCTGCTGCAGAATAATTGGTTAATCATACTCCTGACTGTAATCCTAAACAGAAAAAATGGGACATAGATAACATCAAAACCACAAAAAAGGCCATACTTACTAGGTAGATGGGTGGGTGAAAACCCGTTCCCAGCAGGACGCACACAGATCAAAAAATGCTGCAGAAGGAGTGTGCATTAAATAGTGATAGCCATTCCCACTAGTCTTGAGGGGAGTGGTGAACTAAGCGCTCAAAAGTGTGCGATAAATGAGTGTCAGTGTTAGTGTAGTGCTAGGGCGTGAAATGAATGGTAAAAAAGAAATGTGTATGTATGAAAGTGTCAGAACTGTGTGATAATGTAATAAAAATAAATAATAAATAAATGTGATGAATAGGGGTCATTGCTGTGAATAGTACATGGGGTGTCAGTATTATGTGTAATACGTGGAGGGATAATGTGCTGGTCGTCAGGCATAGCATATCTTGCCGAATAACAGCCTATTTGTAACGCCGCTACTGTTAGCTAAAGCGGGCTGCTCTGCATGCCAAACCAAACGCCAGCACATCATGCCCCCCCAGCATATAAGACCTGGCTGCGTCCTGAAAAAAAGTAGTATACATAGTAAAAAATATATCCATGAAACATGGGGTATTAGTTGTTATTTTGGCCAAAATACGCAAAGCTCGCAACCCAACGTCAAGGGTCCCCAGTGCCTTGCGAGTCTGTAATCCTACATAATCCATGACTTTGTGCAAGTGTACCTAGAAAAATGTATGCTGTTTTGAAGGCAAAGGGTGTTCACACGAAATATTGATTTGATTTCGATTTTTCTCCTGTTCATTCACTTTGTATTTTGTTCATTAATAAAAATAAAGTATTAAGTGAAGTTGCACACGAATGTGTGCCACTCGGACCGTTTTTCACGGCATCCGTGGCACCTGATTCACTTTAGCGGGTGAAACGGGTCCGTGAAAACTGACCCATTCTCCGATTGGTGGAAAGATAGGACATGTCCTATCTTTCCACAGATCACTGGCGGGACCCGGCCAGTACACACTGTCATGTGCATGAGGCATAACACCTTTATTTTTTAAAGCATTCTTATTTTGCAGCATTTTTCCATCGAGTTGATATATCATTGATCAGTGCTTGTTATGGGCAGAAATCTGCCTGTGTAAACCAGCCTTTGAGGAGTTAAAAGTGTTTCCTTAAAGCAATATAATCTCCCTTTTAATTCTATATATATATATATATATATATATATATATATATATATATATATATATATATATTTGATATTACTTCTTAAGGAACTGTCTATTTTTATAAATTTCCAATTTTTTCAGTGGCTTGAGAAAGTAAAAACAAGTGGGGGGGAAAGAAAAAACTGGATCATTGTAAACACAAGAGAGCCCAACAGGAGTTTTCTTTCTGTTTCTACTTCATTTTTTCCCAGTATAATCGAAAAAATGAAAGCTGATTTGTTGATGCGAACCAGGGCACTTTCTCTACACGAGGCTCAATAAGCTAAATGACAGAAAATACAGATGTACTTCAGGCAGTGATCTTATCATTGAAAGGTCAGGTTTTTAAAAGATCAGGGAAAATTCTGAGACAATCTCCAGAATGCCTCTAAAACGTAAAGCTTCTGCTTTCCTGGAAAAACCTACTGATTCGTAGTCATTATTCATATACGCAATAGATGCAGTAATTATTTAACCCCTTCCCTCTTTAGCCACTTTTGACCTTCCTGACAGAGCCTCATTTTTCAAATATGACATGTTTCACTTTATGTGGCAATAACGTCGGAATGCTTTCACCTATCCAAGCAATTCTGAGATTGTTTTCTCGTGACCTATTTGACTTTATGTTACTGGCAAAATTTGCTCGATACGTTCAGTATTTAGTTGTAAAAAACACCAAAGTTTAAAGTTTAAAAATTGCAATTTGCATTTTTCTCAATTTAAATGTATCTGCTTGTAAGACAGGCAGTTATACCACACAAAATTGTTGCTAATTAACATCCCCCATATGTCTACTTTAGTTTGGCATAGTTTTTTGAACATCTTTTTATTTTTCTAGGACGTTACAAGGCTTAGAACTTTAGCAACAATTTCTCACATTTTCAAGAAAATTTCAAAAGGCTATTTATACAGGGGCCAAGTCAGTTGTGAAGTGGTTTTGAGGGCCTTATATATTAGAAACCCCCAATAAGTCACCCTTATTTTAAAAACTGCACCCCTCAAAGTTTTCAAAACAGCATTTTGAAAGTTTCTTAACCCTTTAGACGTTTCAAGGGAATTCAAGCAAAGTAAAGGTGAAATTTATAAATTTGGTTTTTTTTTTGCAGAAATTCATTTTTAATCCATTTGTTTTGTAACACAGAAAGTTTTACCAGAAAAATGCAACTCAATATTTATTGCCCAGATTCTGCAGTTCTTAGAAATATCCCACATGTGGCCCTAGTGCGCTAACAGACTGAAAAACAGGCCTCAGAACCAAAGGAGCACCTATTGGATTTTGGGGCCTTATTTTTAAAAGAATATATTTTAGGCACCATGTCAGGTTTGAAGAGGTCTTGTGGGACCAAAACAGTGGCAATCTGCCAAAAGTGTCCGCATTTAGGAAACTACACACCTCAAGGAAATTATTTAGGGGTATAGTGAGCATTTTGACCGCACAGGTTTTTTTACAGAAATTATTGGAAGTAGGCCCTAAAAATGACAATCTAAATTTTTTCAAAGAAAATGTAGGTTTAGCTAATTTTTTTCTCATTTCCACAAGGACTGAAGGAGAAAAAGCACCTTAAAATTTGAAAAGCAATTTCTCCCAAGTAAAACAATACCCCACATGTGGTCATAAACGGCTGTTTGGACACACGGCAGGGCTTAGAAGGGATGGAGCGCCATTTGGCTTTTGGAGCTCAAATTTAGCAGGAATGGTTTGCGGAGGCCATGTCACATTTACAAAGCCCCTGAGGGGACAAAACAGTGAAAACCCCCACAAGTGACCCCATTTTGGAAAGTACACCCATTGAGGAAATGATCTAGGGGTATAGTAGGCGTTTTGACCACACTGGTGTTTTGCAGAAATTATTGGAATTAGGCCCTGAAAATGCCAATCTAAATTTTTTTCAAAGAAAATGTAGGTTTAGCTAATTTTTTCTCATTTCCACAAGGACTGAAGGAGAAAAAGCCTGTAAAATTTGTAAAGCAATTTCTCCCAAGTAAAACAATACCCCACATGTGGTCATAAGTGGCTGTTTAAACACACGGCAGGGCTTAGAAGGGAAAGAGCGCTATTTGGCTTTGGGAGATCACATTTAGCAGGAATGGTTTGCGGAGGCCATGTCGCATTTGCAAAGCCCCTGAGGGGACAAAACAATAAAAAAAAACAAAAAGGGACTCCATTTAGGAAACTACACCCCTTGAGGAATTCATCTAGGGGTGTAGTGAGCATTTTGACCCCATAGGTGTTTCATGGAATTTATTAGAATTTGGCAGTGAAAATAAATAAATAAATAAAAACAATCCTTTTTCTTCAATAAGATGAAGATTTAGCTCAAAAGTTTTCATTTTCTCAACAAATAAAGGACAAAAATAACCCCAACATTTGTAAAGCAATGTCTCCCGAGTACGGCAAAACCCCATATGTGGTCATAAACTGCTGTTTGGGCACACAGCAGGGCTCAGAAGGGAAGGAGCGCCATTTGGAATGCAGATTTTGTAAGATTGGTTTCTGGCGCCTGGGGGACCAAACAGTGGAAACCCCCCAGAAGTGACACATTTTGGAAACTACACCCCTCAATGCATTCACCTAGGGATGTAGTGAGCATGTTAACCCCGCAGGTGTTTTGTAGAAATTAGTGTGCACTCGATGTTGCAGAGTGAAAATTGGATTTTTTCCATAGATCCGCCAATATGTGGTGCCCAGCTTGTGCCACCATAACAAGACAGCTCTCTAATTATTATGCGATATTTCCCGGTTTTAGAAACACCCTACATGTGACCCTAATCTTTTGCCTGGACATTCGACCGGGCTCAGGAGTGAAAGAGTACCATGTAAAATTGAGGCTTAATTTGGCGATTTACAAAGTATTGGTTCACAATTGCAGAGGCTCTGATATGAAATAATAAAAAGAAACCCCTGAGAAGTGACCCCATTTTGGAAACTGCACCCCTCAAGGCATTTATTAAGGGTGTAGTGAGCATCTTCACCCCACAGGTCTTTTCCTTAAATGAATGCGCTGCAGATGGTACAAATTAAAAATTAATATTTTTCCCTAGATATGCCATTTCAGTGGTAAATATGTAGTGTCCAGCTTATGCCACTGGAGACACACACCCCAAAAATTGTTAAAAGGGTTCTACTGGGTATGGTGATGCCATATACTGCTGTTGGGGCACGCTGTAGGGTTCAGAGGGGAGGGAGCACCATTTGGCTTTTGGAGGACTGATTTTGCTTGGTAGTACTTTTGTTTGAGCATTGCTGGTGTTTCCGTTTATAATGTGGGGGTACATGTAAGCTGGGCAGAGTATATCAGGGGCATAGTCAGGTGGTATAATAATCGGGTAAAAAAAACCAATAAAATTATCCATAGATGTGTGTTACGCTTTGAAGCAATCCTTTCTGCAATGGCTGGTGTCGCACTGATATATGGCGTCCTTTCTTATGCCCCTTTTGGTCCACACTCCGCACCTTTGCAGTTTGGGGAATTTTGCTGGGAAAGTGTTGTCCTGGTATAATACGGGCACCGTCGCTTCCAGTGGATATGTTTGGGCCCTCCCCTTCCTGGTTCCCTAATTTTAGGGCCTTGATAAATCGCCTCTTGAAACAGAAGAAATGTTCCCCCCGGGCACAACTGCATATTTTTTATTTCCTGACTAATTGGAGCCTTAACTAATTTTATTTTTCATAGACGTAGTGGTATGAGGACTGTTGTTTTGCGGGATGAGCTGTAGTTATTATTGGTACCATTTTGGGGTACATGCAAATTTTTTATCACCTTTTATCCTATTTTTTGGGAGGCCAGGTAACCCCAAAAAACGCAATTCTGGCATAGTTTTTTTAGGTTTATTTATACAGCGTTCACCACGCGTTATGAATTACATGTTACCTTTAATTTGGGGGTCAGTCCGATTCCGGCGATACATATTTTATAGCACTTTTTTATGTTTTACAACTTTTTGCACAATAAAATTACTTTTGTAAAAATAATGTATTTTTTCTGTCGCCAAGTTGTGAGAACCATCATTTTTTAACTTTTTTGTCGACGGAGCCATATGAGGGCTTTTTTTTTGCAAGACAAGCTATAGTTTTTATAGGTACCATTTTTGGATACGTGCGACTTACGCGTTGACTTTTTATTTCAATATTTGTAGGGCAAAGTGACCAAAAAACAGAAACTCTGGTATAGTTGTTTTTTTTACGCTGTTCACCGCATGCAATAAATAATATAATGTTTTTATAGATTAGGCCGTTACAGTCGCGGCGATACCAAATACGTATAATTTATTATTATTTCTTCAATAATAAATGACTTGATAAGGGAACAGGCTGATTGTGTTTTGTTTTATTTTATTACTTGAAATTTATTATGTTTTAAAATGTTTATTTTTTTTTACTTTTTTGTACACTTGTTTATACTTTTTTTACACTTTTTTTCAAGTCCCACTAGGAGACTTGAAGGTCCAACTGTCAGATTTGTTTTTTTCTAATACATTGCGCTACATTTGCGGCGGCTACGGAATACATTGCGCTGCCTTGCCGGCGGCTACGGAAGCCGATCAGGCTCTGCCACTGGGCGGGTCCTGACCGGCTTCCGTGCTAGGCAGACCGGCAGGCCAGTATTAGGCCTCCGGTTGCCATTGCAGCCACCAGAACTCCGGCAATTTCATTGCTGGGGTTCCGATGAGCTGCAAACACCTTAAATGCAGCGATCGCTTTTGAGCGCTGCATTTAAGGGGTTAATGGCGGGGATCGAAGCTAATTTCGGTCCCCACCATTACAGCCGGATGTCAGCTGTAAGATACCGCTGACATCCGGCGATGATGGCATCGGCTCTACTTCTGAGCCGGTGCCAAGCGTTTGGATACGGCAAAATGCGGGAAGCACTAGCTTTCCATGACGTATCCATACGACAAATGTCAGGAAGGGGCTAAATTGATGTATATTCACTTTTATATTGCATTTAAAATATCTGGCCTTCTCTTAAAGAGGATCTGTCACTAGGTCAGATCGAACTTGTTAACTGGCCCGAATAGTGCTGTCTCCCTGATTCCAATGCTGGTTTATTTTTCCTGGACCCCTCCCCGTTCCAGAGATATGGCCCACTGTTGTGTTGGCTCCCTATTTGCTAATATGCTGTAGTTAGTAGTGCCCTTCCCTGCCTCTGATGCTGACCAATCAGTGTGAGACAGCTTGAGGGTAGTTCACGCCTTGTTGGCTAACTACAGCAAATTAGCGTTAGGGAGCAAACACAACAGTGTTAATGCTTTTCAATGTGGCCATACATACCCCCATATCAAAATACATTAGTATACTTTGAAATTTTGTTACGTAGTCTGCATACAAAAATTTCAGCATGCTCCATCGTGTGCCTTAGGCCTCATTCACACGACAGGGTCCGAGTGCCGGCCGGGAAAATCGGCCGTTTTTGGCCGATTTTCCCGGCCGGTTTGCATCCGATTTGCATCCGTTCCGATTCCGTTCCGGGCCGAGTTGCCGTTTTTACCGGCCGATTTGGACCCGATTTGCATCCGTTTTTTTCCGTGTCCGTTTTAAAATCGGATGAATTTCATTTAAATTTGTTGCCACACACAGCCCTTTGTAGATAATGCCACAGCCCCCCTGGTAGGTAATGCCACCCAGCCCCCTGTTGGTGATGCCACACAGCCCCCTGTAGGTAATGCCACCCAGCCCCCTGTAAGTAATGCCACCCAGCCCCCTGTAGGTAATGCCACCCACCAGCCCCCTGTAGGTGATGCCACCCACCCTGCCCCCTGTAGGTGATGCCACCCTGCCCCCTGTAGGTGATGCCACCCAGCCCCCTGTAGGTAATGCCACCCAGCCCCCTGTAAGTAATGCCACCCAGACCCCTGTAGGTAATGCCACCCACCAGCCCCCTGTAGGTGATGCCACCCACCCTGCCCCCTGTAGGTGATGCCACCCAGCCCCCTGTAGGTGATGCCACCCAGCCCCCTGTAGGTGATGCCACCCAGCCCCCTGTAGGTAATGCCACCCAGCCCCCTGTAGGTGATGCCACCCAGCCCCCTGTAGGTGATGCCACCCTGCCCCCTGTAGGTGATGCCACCCTGCCCCCTGTAGGTGATGCCACCCTGCCCCCTGTAGGTGATTCCACCCTGCCCCCTGTAGGTGATTCCACCCAGCCCCCTGTAGGTAATGCCACCCAGCACCCTGTAGGTGATGCCACCCAGCCCCCTGTAGGTAATGCCACCCAGCCCCCTGTAGGTGATGCCACCCAGCCCCCTGTAGGTGATGCCACCCTGCCCCCTGTAGGTGATGCCACCCTGCCCCCTGTAGGTGATGCCACCCTGCCCCCTGTAGGTGATTCCACCCTGCCCCCTGTAGGTGATTCCACCCAGCCCCCTGTAGGTAATGCCACCCTGCCCCCTGTAGGTGATGCCACCCTGCCCCCTGTAGGTGATGCCACCCTGCCCCCTGTAGGTGATTCCACCCTGCCCCCTGTAGGTGATTCCACCCAGCCCCCTGTAGGTAATGCCACCCAGCCCCCTGTAGGTGATGCCACCCAGCCCCCTGTAGGTGATGCCACCCTGCCCCCTGTAGGTGATGCCACCCTGCCCCCTGTAGGTGATGCCACCCTGCCCCCTGTAGGTGATGCCACCCTGCCCCCTGTAGGTGATGCCACCCTGCCCGCTGTAGGTGATGCCACCCTGCCCCCTGTAGGTGATGCCACCCTGCCCCCTGTAGGTGATGCCACCAAGTCCCCTGTAGGTGATCCCACACAGCCCCCTGTAGGTTACACCCATCCCCCCCCCCTTCCAGGAGAAGTCACTGACTTCAATGTCCATATATGGACAGTGTAGTCACTGACTTCTCCTGAAGAGGAATTCCCTGCCACAGGTCGGGAATTCCGCTTCAGAAGTGAGTGACGTCACTGTGTCCATATATGGACAGTGTAGTCACTCACTTCTCCTGTAGCGGAATCCCCGGCCATAGAGTCGGGGATTCCGCTGCAGAAGTACGTGACTTTGCTGTGTCCATATATGGACAGTGTAGTCATGCACTTCTCCTGTAGCGGCTTCCCCGGCCATAGAGTCGGGGATTCCGCTGCAGAAGTACGTGACTTTGCTGTGTCCATATATGGACAGTGTAGTCATGCACTTCTCCTGTAGCGGCATCACTTCTCCTGTAGCGGCATCCCCGGCCATAGAGTCGGGGATTCCGCTGCAGAAGTGCGTGACTTCGCTGTGTCCATATATGGACAGTGTAGTCATGCACTTCTCCTGTAGCGGCATCCCCGGCCATAGAGTTGGGGATTCCGCTGCAGAAGTGCGTGACTTCGCTGTGTCCATATATGGACAGTGTAGTCACTCACTTCTCCTGTAGCGGCATCCCCGGCCATAGAGTCGGGGATTCCGCTGCAGAAGTGCGTGACTTCGCTGTGTCCATATATGGACAGTGTAGTCATGCACTTCTCCTGTAGCGGCATCCCCGGCCATAGAGTTGGGGATTCCGCTGCAGAAGTGCGTGACTTCGCTGTGTCCATATATGGACAGTGTAGTGACGCACTTCTCCTGTAGCGGCATCCCCGGCCATAGAGTCGGGGATTCCGCTGCAGAAGTGAGTGACTTCGCTGTGTCCATATCTGGACAGTGTAGTCACGCACTTCTCCTGTAGCGGAATCCCCAATCCCCGGCCGGGGATTGGGGATTCCGACTCCTACAGCGAGCAATAAACGACCCTCCTCCTCCTCCTCACATGCACTCTGCACTGTGAGGAGGAGGAGAGAGAGTGCGCGAGCGACGGTAGACCCGGCCATCACTCGGGACACATTCCGGTGATGGCCGGGTGTTACCCGGCCCCATAGACTTCTATGGGAGCCGGGCGGCCGGGCACCCGGCCGAAAATAGAGCATGTCCTATTTTTTGACGGCCGGTTTTCCCGGCCGTCAAAAAATCGGTCGTGTGAATAGCCCCATTTATGAACGGCCGGCACCCGGCCGGGAAACCCTGTCGTGTGAATCCCGCCTTAGGCCTCACTCACACGAGCGTGGCGTCTTTGGGCACGCAAAAACGCTGCATTTTGCGTGCGCCCAAACCACTTAACAGCTCCGTGTGGCAGCAGCATATAATGCGTGGCTGCGTGCTTTTCGCGCAGCCGCCATCATTATGACACTCCATTTGGATGTTTGTAAACAGAAAAGCACGTGGTGCTTTTCTGTTTTCATTCATCCTTTTGGCAGCTGTTGCGCGAATCACGCAGTTCGCACGGAAGTGCTTCCGTGCGGCATGCATGCTTTTCACGCACCCATTGACTTCAATGAGTGCGTGATTCGCGCAAAACGCCAAAAGAACGGACATGTCGTGACTTTTTTTCAGCGGACTCACGCTGAGTAAAAATCACGCACATGTCCGCACGGCCCCATAGACTAATATAGGTCCGTGCAACGCGCGTGCAAATCACGCGCGTTGCACGGACGTTTTTCCCGTTCGTCTGAATAAAGCCTTAGGCATCATTTACACGAGCGTAATATACGCCAGTGCGACGCGCATGCTTTTCACACGTGTCGTACGCACCTATATTAGGCTATGGGGCAGTGGAGACAGAGCGTGAATTTTGCGCAGGGCGAGTGCGTTGCGTAAAACTCACGACATGTCCTTTCTTTGTGCGCTGTTCGCGCATCACGCACCCATTGAAGACAATGGGTGCGAGAAAACCACGCAGGTCGCACGAAAGCACTTCCGTGCGAACTACGTGATTCGCGCAACAGCTGTCAAACTCTGAATGTAAACAGAAAAGCACCACGTGCTTTTCTATTTACAAACGTCCAAACGGAGTGTCAAAATGATGGCGGCTGCGCGAAAATCACTCAACCGCGCATCATACACTGATGACACGCAGCTAAGTGCCTTTTGCGCACGCAAAACGCCGCGTTTTTTGCGTGCGCAAAACGCACACGCTCGTGTAAATCAGGCCTTAAATTGGATTGAGTTTTTCCCTTGAAGCACTGATTTCAGTGTTTCTAGGGGAAGACTCGATCTGTGAAATAAAATTTATATACCCACATTATTGGTCAAATTTAATATATTAGACAAAGGTAACCAGAGTAAACACATACAATAGTTTATGAATAGTCACAGCATTATTTTTAAGTGAGAATATATCTTTATAGTGCTCTGATCTCCATGTGTCTGATACAGATCTCCAAATCCCTTGCATAGACATGTCAAGTAATACAATTCTGGCTGTCTGCAGCCGCCACATAAATGGTCACCAACTTTTCAGCAAACTTTGCCTAAATCATTATTACCTGTACAAGCAAATATTAGAAACTTTGTAATATATCTTATTATAATTGAATGCCTCTTTCTATACTCATCAGGCCCCCCCACTTTCCTAACTGTTTACTCACTCTCAATTCACTGCTAAATTTGTCCCCTCAAGACGAGACAGCAGAGGCGTAGCAAAGGGTTTAGTACAGGGGGGGGGGGGCAAAACACATCCGATTGGGCCTCAACCCAGAAGGCCCCCCACAAAGTATAATGACCACTTAGTGTGCTCCACACAGAATAATGCTCCCATAGCTGCCCCCACATAGTATGGTGAACCCTTAGTGCCCCCCACATAGTATAATGACCCCTTAGGGGCCCCACACAGCATAATGCCCTTATAGCTGCCCCGCAGAGTATAATGCCCCATATTGCCTCCCCACAAAGAATAATGCCCCCATAGCTGCCCTCGACACAGTATAATGCCCCGATAGCTTTCCCCAGACAGTATAATGTTCCTGTAGTTCACCCCACACCGTATAATGCCCCTATAGCTGTCCCTACACAGTATAATGCCCATATAGTGCCTCTCACACAGTGTAATGCTCATATAGTGCCTCTCACACAGTATATTACCCCATAGCTGCCCACGTACAATATAACGCCCCATAGTTGCCCACATGCAGCATAATGCCCCCATAGCTGCCCCATACAGTATAATACCCCCATAGCTGCATCATACAGTATAATGCCCAAATAACTGCCCCCATACAGTATAATGCCCCATAGCTGCCCCACATATTATGATGCTCATATAGCTGCCCTCATACAGTATAATGCCCCCATAAATGCCCTCATACAGTGTAATGCTCCCATAGCTGCCCCATACAGTATAATGCCTCCAAATCTGCCAAAATAGAGTAAACTTCCCTATTGCGGCCCGCCCATACCCAGTATAATGCCCCCTTAGCTGCCACCACACAGTATAGTGCCTAAAAACTAATAAAATAAATATTTACCTATCCCCGTTCCCATGATGAGTAGAGGAAATCCCTCTGCTCCTCCACTCTGTGCAGTGTGTGGTTCTGCACAGACAGGTGCCATGACGTCACTACATCGCGACTGTGTGCGTCGTGCCGCTCACAGCTGGAGCTGGCATTACACAGTGAATGCTGGAGCATGGAGCCGTCGGCTCCGTGCTCCAGCATTGAATTCAACTGTATCTGCGTCCTGAGGACACAGATATAGTTGAAACTGGGACACACCACCGCTGGGGGACCGGACCTGGGCCCTACCCTCGCAGTGGTCCCGGGGCCATTGCCCCCTGCTAGCTATGCTGTCTCGACTATCAGCTCACTGAGGGATCAGCTTACATGCTACCTAAGGAAGTCTATAGTGAGAGGAGAGGATGGGAAAGTAGGGAGCAGGAGCAGATAGCCACACAGACGTACTACAGTTTCTGGTAGGAGTTTTATTTCACCCAAGTGCTGATTAATAAAAATGGAGCTGCGACCGCTATAAAGATATATTAAGAAATTAATCAGCACAGAATTGTGAACCTTTTTGGGGAAAAAAAAACGAATAAGTGTGTCAAACATCGATGTGAAAAAGTAACCATTTATTTTGTTCTGTTCAGCCGCTGTAGACTTGGTTCTGTATTTTGTATCACATGCTGCATAACATTATAACGTATTAACTTCAGCTTATGATCACCTCACCAAAATTCCTTTGTTAGTTCACTCTGGCAGCCAATTCCTGGGAAGCAACATGAACAATGACTTGTTGAGGTTAAAGAGGCCTGCAATAATAATAACAATCTTTATTTATATAGCGCCAATATATTCTGCAACACTTTACAATTCAGAGGGAACTTTTACAGACAATATCAGACATTACATAGTGACAAGTAATTGACAATTTAAACAAGAGGAGTGAGGACCCTGCTCGCAAGAGCTTACAATCTATGAGGAAATTGAATTCACTTGAATAGGAGCAGAGCTGCAGTTCTGCAGAATGGTCGCTATGCATTGGTCGGAGCCATCTACTTCCGATTCCAACTACTGCATACCGTTAAAAACATTCGGCGCCCGGAGGCAGCCGGAGTGGCGGATTGGTGCGGGGTCAGGGTGTTGGACCCGCACCAATGATATACTGATGACCTATCCTGAGCAGGGGCGTAACTAGGAAAGACTGGGCCCCATAGCAAACTTTTGACTGGGGCTCCCCCTCCCCTGGGTGTCTCACAACCCCCCCTTGTAGATAGTGCCTTTTTTACAGCCCCCCCTGTAGATAACGCCATACAGCCCCCTCTGTAGATAGCGCCATACAGCCCCCTGTAGATAATGCCATACAGCCCCCTCTGTAGATAGCGCCATACAGCCCCCCTGTAGATTACGCCATACATCCCCCCCGTAGAGAACGCCATACAGCCCCCCTGTAGATAGCGCCATACAGCCCCCTGTAGATAACTCCATACAGCCCACTCTGTAGATAGCGCCATACAGCCCCCTCTGTAGATAGCGCCATACAGCCCCCACTGTAGAGAATGCCATACAGCCCCCCATGTAGAGAACGCCATACAGACCCCCTGTAGATAACGCCATACAGATTCCCCCCTGTAGATAACGCCATACAGACCCCTTTTTAGATATCTACAGAGGGGGCTGTATGGTGTTATCTACAAAGGGGGCTGTATGGCGTTATCTACAGGGGGGACTCTGTATGGCGTTCTCTACAGTGGGGGCTGTATGGCGTTATCTACAGAGGGGGCTGTATGGCGTTATCTACAGTGGGGGCTGTATGGCGCTATCTACAGAGGGGGCAGTATGGAGTTATCTACAGGGCGGCTGTATGGCGTTCTCTACAGGGGGGGTCTGTATGGCGTTATCTACAGGGGGGGTTTGGGGCTGTATGGCGTTATCTACAGGGGGGGGCTGTATGGAGTTATCTACAGAGGGGGCTGTATGGCGTTATCTACAGGGGGGCTGTATGGCGTTATCTACACAGGGGGCTGTATGGCGTTATCTACAGAGGGGGCTGTATGGCGCTAACCTTACAAAAGACATGTATCCCCTATCCACAGGATAGGGGATACATGTGTGATCGCTGGCAGCGATAGGGAGAACGGGGGACCAAAAGTCCTCTGAAGTTCTCTATGACTAACCTCTGACTTCCGGCGTCTGCGCAGCTCAATAAAAATGAAAGGAGCGCTGGTCACACATGCGCACAAGCGCGACCGGCACTCCATTCATTTCTACGGAGCTGCCGACACAGACCCCGGAAGTCCGAGGTTTGTGATGGAGAACTTCAGGGGACTTTCAGTCCCCGATTCTCCCTTTCAATGCCAGCGATCACACATGTATCCCCTATCCTGTGGATAGGGGATACATGTCTTTTGTTTAATGGCAGAGCGGGGAGATACCTCCCTGCTCTGCCGTAGTGTTCAGTGGTGTCGCGCTGTAGTAGCCATAGCGGCTGCTAGCGGAGCCTCCGGCCATGGTGGGGGCCCGTGCCGGCGGGCGACACGGGCCCCCTCATGCCGCGGGCCCCGTAGCAGCCGCTACGTTTGCTACGGCGGTAGTTACGCCACTGATCCTGAGGATAGGTCATCAGTTGTCCAGTCGCGGACAACCCCTTTAAAACTGTAAATATAAGAAACTAATCTGTGTGTCTGCAATAGTTTGGTTGTTCTTCTGGTAGTTTTTCTGACTTTGTGGATGAGTGGCTGTCATCTTGGAATAATTTTGTCATGTTGGCCTCTCCTGTGAAGATTTACTACTGTTCCAAGTATTCTTCTTCTTTTTACAACACTCTCATTGCGGTTTGATAAAGCACCAGAACTATATAAATGTTTTTACAACAAACTGATATCTTTCAATAACTGTTTTCCTAGTTTTCCCAGGTGACAGTATTCGTCCACACATCATCACATAGAAGAGGAAGTAGTCAGTGACAGGGATGAGCTGGCAGCAGTAGAGCTGAAATGGGGAGGAATCCAAAAGGTACATCTATAAAAGTTTTGGACTTTCCTATTTCAGGGCCAGGGAGCTTAAAGGAAAGGTGTCATGATTTTTTTTTTAAATTAATTTATGTGTTTTTATTCAATAAAATTTTATATTGACTTATTTATTTTTTTTCATTTAAACTTTTTTACTTAACTGGGGGCTGCCATTTTTTATTTCTTCTGTGTATGTGTCTGTTCACGACACACACACAGATGGATTATGGCAGCTACAGGCCATAGGACTTACGAATGTCTCCTGTTCGCATGTTATCTGCTTCTGCCGTCTAGCTCTGTACTGCGCATGTGCAGTTCAGAGCGACCAACATAGAAACAGGTTTATAAGGGGAAAGCTGGCGCCATTTTGGAGACCGGCCGCACTGGAGGTAAGTGTGTGTGTGTTCTTTGCATGTTTGTGGCAGGGGTGCTGCGCCGCACCTCGTCGCGAGGCCCCCAATTTGCAACCTCCCCGAGCCCTTCCTTCACGGTGCCCCCCCTTTACGGCACCCCCCTTTCATGGCACCCCCCCCCCTCGGCCCGCTGACCTGCTGTAACTTCTCCCTCTCCCGGCAGGCTGTCAGGAGAGAATAGTAATAATAAAACACTTTTTTATCTATTTATCTATCTATCTATCTATCTATCTATCTATCTATCTATCTATCTATCTATCTATCTATCTATCTATCTATCAGGGGCGTAGCTAAAGGCTCATGGGCCCCGATGCAAAGGTTCTTCTTGGGCCCCCCCCCACAACTTCTCATGGCCGATGGCCCGCAGCTTTCAGCTGCATCTCTGGGTCTCCTAAGTAATCCAACAATGCAGCACCAGCAGCCAGGACCGTCACTAAGGACTGAAAACATCAGGGGGAATAGCCCCAATACATATGTGCCGCCCCTCCAAAAAAAGTGTGCGTGTGTGTATATGTATGTGTATATGTATGTGTATATATATATATATATATATATATATATATATATATATATATACACATATATATATATATATATATATATATATATATATATATATATATATATATATATATATATATATATGAGACAGCATATCTATAGCAATACGACCATATAGCTATGGATAGGATTAGATACAGTGGCTCAGCAGACAGTATCACATATTATAGGATTAGATACAGTGGCTCAGCAGACCGTATCACATATAAAAGGATTAGATATAGGGCCCAGCAGACAGTATCACACATGATAGGATTAGATACAGTGGCTCAGCATACAGTATCACACGATAGGATTAGATATAGGGCCCAGCTCGCTGGCATTGCGGCTCCAGCGTTGAACCTAGGAAAGGTAAGTATAAGAATTATTTTCCTTTTTTATGTGTTACTAATTATTTTTGTGTGTTTTTTACAAGTTCGGCTGTTGGACTACTTCAGATTTGAGGACTACTTCGATAACTGCGTTCTTTTTATTCTCAATAAAATGGATAACGAGGGTTGTGTGTGGGATTTTTATTTCAATAAAATATTTTTCCTATGTCTTTGAATTTGTTTAAACTTTATTACTACCACCTTAGTAATGGCCACTGTCTGATTGACAACGCCCATTACTAAGGCAGGTCTTAATGTTAGACATGAAGAGGCTAACACTAAACCCCATTATTACCCTGGCACCCACCCACTGATTAAATTTTTTGCCATATGGCTGTATTTCTAGATAGGGTACTCAGAGATTTTTCTACTGGTGCCTTCTCTCATATACAGGATACATCTGATTTTGTGGGTAAACCTAATTTAGTTGAAGTAACACAAGGCCAACATATCATACTAGCATCTTTTGATGCAAGCCTATATACGTCTATAGAGCATCAGAGAGGTTTACAGGTTACAGCCACATTCCTCAAAGAATCTAAGTATATAATAGAGGCACAACAAATTTTCTGGACTTGTTAACAATTATATTGCCTGAAAATTATTTTCTTTTTCGCCATGATTTTTATGTACAAACTCAGGGCACCGCAATAGGGTCAAATGTGGCCCCCACAAATGCTAATATGTATATGCGGGCCCTCTATGTGTCCCACCACTTCAGCCATGTGCTGAGGTGGAGATACATAGATAACGCCTTTCTTATCTGGACTGGTAGCGATAGTGAACTCCAATTATTTCATACATTCTTAAGTACAATTGATCCTACAGTCAATTTTACCTTAATGATCTCAGATAACGCGATACAGTTCCTCGATGTGTTGATTAAATTTAGAGATGGTATTTTCACCACAGAATTATATGTGAAGCCCACGGATAGAAGCAACTTATTAACATTTAATGGCAACCACCCACGCTCAATGGCTAAAAGCCTCCCCATCAGTCAGTACATACGAGCCAAAAGAATAACAAGTGCAGATGATAAAATTGGTATGACACTCCAGACTATAGAGGATAAATGTATTCAAAGAGGTTATCAATTATCCTCCCTTAGACACCAAAGAAAAACTGTTGAGAGGATAAATAGGGATACATTATTGATTTCTAAAAATAGGACTTCGAAACCAGCTCGCATACCCTTTATCACCACGTATGTGGAAAATAGTCATTCCATTAATAAAATTATACTTGACCATTGGCTTATGTTAATGAAATGTAAATTAAATATTCCTAAGATTAAAAATGGACTTCTGTTCTTATATCGGAGATCGCCAAATCTACAGGATAGATTGGTGAAGTCCGTTATAGGTACAGGCAGAACAGATAGACAGACATACTTTAAAAAGAAAAATATGGGTTGTTATCCTTGTCTAAACTGCATAAATTGCCCTCTGATTCAGAAAGGATCAATATTCACCCATCCTTACACCAAACAGACATATGAGATATGGTTCTATTTGAATTGCATTTCTGATTATGTCATTTATATTTTAGAATGCCGCTGTCATCTCCTCTACATTGGAGAGACCTCATTGGAATTTAAAATTCGACTAAATCAACACCGGTATACTATCCGTAAAAAAACTTTTGGACCTTCAAGTGTCCAAGCATTATACTGAGGCAGGACATATAGAGAAACAAATTCTTGTTTATTTGATAGATCACATTCCGGTTCTTCGTAGAGGAGGCAATTGTATCAAATTATTAAAACGCAGAGAGTTGCAGTGGATAGAGAGATTACACACATTAAAACCCCATGGATTGAATGTTGATTTTTCTACTCATGGCATAGTTTAGGATTGACTTGCCCATAGGTTGGTGTCACAAAGGGTCTGTGGACCCACTGGGCCGTACCGCCTTTGCGCAGGTAAATGTCTATAGTTCGTATAGGTACCTGTGGCAGCTCGGACAGCACCAAAGCAGGCTCAGCTGGGACTAGGCAGCAGGTAGACGTCAGGTGAGGTGAAGCAGGTCAGACGTGGATACAGCATGACACGACTTTGGCATAGCACAGTGCTCGACGAGGATAGTATAGAATGCAGGAACAGGAACACACTAGGAGGCCATCACATAGACAAACTTAGGAAACATCAACAATGCTCAGGCATAGAAGCAGGGGGCTGGACCCCTCTTATAGTCCAGGGTACTCACGGGTCAAACTTTATCAAAAGTCCAGTACGCGCGCTGCCCCTTTAAGAGCAGGCAAGAGCGTGAGCGCGCACCCTACAGGATCCGGCTGAGGTGAGTGGAAGCGAGCGCTGGTGTCTCCTGAGGAGGAGGCTGGGGCCAGCGCTTGCCAACTCATGGCTGCGGCTGTCAGGGGGGATGGGAGCTGACGGCCCTCAGCCATGGACA
The DNA here is from genome assembly GCF_050947455.1 of Rhinoderma darwinii. NCBI lineage: Eukaryota > Metazoa > Chordata > Amphibia > Anura > Rhinodermatidae > Rhinoderma > Rhinoderma darwinii. The sequence goes on from NC_134687.1 coordinate 119,942,527, forward strand.
TTACAGTATCCCCCCCTCTTACTCCCCCTCTTCTTGGGACCAGAGTGAGAGAGAAACTTCTTCAGAAGAGTAGGAGCATTGAGGTTCTCCTCTGGCTCCCAAGACCTCTCTTCAGGCCCAAACCCCCTCCAATCCTCCAAATAAAAAGTCTTTCCTCTCACTTTTTTGGTGTCCAAGATCTCCTTAAACTCAAAGGTGTCTGAAGGGCCGCTGGAGGCAACCACAGGGTTAGGAGTGTTGATGTAGCGGTTCAGAACCACCGGCTTCAGGAGGGAGACATGGAAGGAGTTGGGGATCTTGAAGGTAGGAGGCGGCCGAAGCTTATAGGATCTCAAAGGGTCCGATGAACCTGGGAGCAAATTTGCATGATGGCACCCTTAGTTGGATATTCCTGGAAGACAGCCAGGCCCTCGTGCCAGGAAGAAACTGAGGAGGTTCTCTTCTCCGTTTCATGTGATCGACTGCCATTAGGATGGAGGATTGAGTCTGCTGCCAGATCTGCAGGAAGTCTCTAAAAGCGGAGTCAGCCGCTGGTACCTCGGAAGTATCGGGCACCGGGAGGGGAATTCGTGGGTGCTGGCCGTAAACAATAAAGAACGGTGTATTCCTTGTGGACTCGCTGGTGTGGTTATTGTAGGAGAATTCAGCCCATGGGAGCAACTGCACCAAGTCATCATGCTGCTTGGAGATGAAGTGGTGTAGGTAGTTCTCCAAGATCTGATTGATCCTCTCGACCTGACCATTAGACTGAGGATGGTAGGCTGATGAAAAGTCCAACTTTATACCTAGGAGTCCGCAGAGGGCTCTCCAGAACTTTGAGGTGATCAGACACAATATGCTGCGGCAAGTCGTGCAGCTGAAAGATGTGTTGCATAAACAGCTTGGCCAGCTGAGGAGCAGAAGGAAGACCGGTCAGAGGAACTAAGTGGGTCATCTTAGAAAATCGATCCACCACCACCCAGACAGCACTGCATCCAGCAGAGAGAGGCAAGTCCATAGCTTTATGCTGCCAGGGAGCATTGGGCACAGGCAATGGCTGGAGCAGACCAGCAGGTCTGGAGTGAGCGGCCTTGTTGGCTGCACATACAGAGCAGGAAGAAACAAAGTCCATATGGTCCTTGGGCAGCGTGGGCCACCAGAAATGACGAGCAATCAGATCCTGGGTCTTACGGACCCCCGCGTGACCTGCGAGTCTAGAGGAGTGTCCCCAGCGGAGGATTCTTCCACGATCAGCCAGGCTCACAAAAGTCCTCCCTTGAGGAATGTCCCCAACTTGCAGGGGATTGACAGAGATAATGAAAGACGGATCAATAATATTCTGTGGAATCTCCAAGGTGTCTTCCATCTCGAAAGACCTGGACAAGGCATCGGCCCCACAATCTTGTCGGCCGGGCGATAATGGAGCTCAAACTGGAACCTTTACATAAGGAAAGGCTGTCTGCAACAGCCAAGCCCAATTTCCCAGCCACCACAATGGATAAAATAAAATAAATAAATAAATAACTTTTATTCAGCTAATATAATAGCTCGGACAGACCACATGAAATAAATTTAAAATTGTCAGCAGCCGAGGACCGGGCACACATATGTGTCATCTGATTCAACAGACACACATAGTATTAGACGTAGGATTATCAGTGTTTCTCCCTATCCAGTTAGAATTAATAAGTAACAGTAGGTCCGGTCGGCGGCAGTGTTTAAAACATTAGCAGCCCCCCCGACATGTTTCGCTACCAAGTAGCGTCCTCAGGGGTCCACGGGGCTAATGGCGGCGCGAAATGAAACTGATCCTGATATAGATATGCCGGATGACACATTAGGAGGTGTGTCAGGCCCAATAGCCAATAGCAGCGGGGGAGACACAGCGAGCTCTCAGCTGTATCCAGCCGACGTATGGACAGCAGAGTGAGATAGTCAAATCACAGACGGGAAGTGGCGCATGCGTATGGGAGCAAAGGGAGAACTTTAGTGATTTCACCCTAGTTCAGATCGCGACTTTACAAGGGAGTCGCTAGCGCATGTGCAGATAAGCCACATACCGACATAGCGCCAGAGAGGTGGACTCTGGCCGCTCACATCCCAAAACAACCCACGATCACATCACCTGTCATCACCTTATTATTGGCGTTACTTGGTCCGCACTCATCAAAGGGCACCGGCCGATACCGACGGCAATATAGTAATATGAAGCCCATAATGAGAAAGGGCTATAGATAAATAATTAAGTTGTAGCCGATGAATGCAGAGGTCAGGAGATGAGCCCATAAGGAAGAGACCACTCAGTGTCTCGTTCCCACATTATCCCGAGTGAACACCCGAAAGACGGTTATATTACCGCATTCAGAATCGGGGCAGCAAAGAGCCATATGTTATTACCAAAAAATGAACATCTACATAATGTTATAAAAGGTATACTTATAGTGAAGCATACATAAGGGGTCACCTCCAATATATAAATATATACACTGGATAGCACACTGGTTCCCCATAAAAGAAGAGTCATTCACGGCTCGAGAGTCCCCCAGAGGTCCCCACTTCCTGTGCGCCATATTTCCCAATGCTACTACAGGATCAAATAAGGAACATATATAATGTATAAATTACAATAATCCGCCGCCATCACATGGTCAAAACCGTAACGAAAATAAATCAACACATCAACTAGTCTAACCACTTACTTACAAGCGGCCATCTTTTTATTTGAAAGAATTCTCCACAATTGTGTAAAGAATACAGAAATTGACAGGCAGGTGGTATTCTAATTTTTATTAGATTTTAATATATATATACACATATATTGCTCTACGGTGGTCCAATAGTATAGACAGGGACAACAGTGAGAGAAAAATTCTCAGTGTCCAACTGTAGAGTCAAAGAAAAGCACTAAAGGTAAAACCCTCGTTCAGACCTGAGGGGGACATGGTATTTAATCGATGGATCCATCTCGCTTCCTCTTGCAAGAGTTTACGATCCAAATTGCCCGCTCTGGGGCCCATTTTGATTTGAGTGATGCCCCAAAATTTAAGCAGCTTAGGGTTACCTCCATGAAATTTTACAATATGTCTCGTAAGGGTGGTATCCTCATTACAAGTCACTGCACTCATATGCCTAGATACACGTCTCCTCAACTCCTGAATGGTCTTACCCACATATAGTTTAGGACAGGGACACCTGGCGATATAAACTACCCCACTGCTCTGGCAGTTCAAAAACTGCTCTATTCGATAGGACTTCCCATCGACAGGATTAGAAAAGTTCTTAACAGTCGGCATTAGGGGGCAGAAAGAACATCTGCCACATGGATGAAAACCCTTCAGTGATGATTTAAGCCAAGTTGAGGGAGTGTTGGATTGTCTGGAGTAATGACTATGTACCAGGAACTCCCGTAAATTCCTACCCCTCCGATAGGTAACACTCGGATTAGCCATTACTGCATCCCTGAGATCAGGGTCAGCAGTGAGGATGGCCCAGTGTCTGTGTAGGATTTGTACAACTTGGGGAGAACAAACATCATACGTGCCAATACATCGAATGACATCGGATGACCCCGCTTTAGTATTTATTTTATTACCCTTGTTTGACAAGAGGTCACTCCTATCAGAGGCCCTTGCTCTAGCATATGCCCTATGCAACCACTTTTTTGGGTAGCCACGTGCTATGAACTTATTGAAAAGACCATCACACTCAGTTTGAAACGATAGTTCACTAGAACAATTACGTCTGGCTCTCAAGTATTGACCAATGGGTATACCCTTCTTAAGGGCAGGAGGATGATGGCTCTGCCAATGGAGAAGGCTATTAGTGGCAGTAGACTTACGGAAAATGTCCGTTTGGACACCGCCACCAGGATCCAAAGATATCTTGAGGTCAAGAAAATTGATAGTATGATCATGAATTTCATACGTAAATTTCATGCCAATAGAGTTGGCATTGAACATAGACATGAAGTCACGAAAGGTGTTGACATCCCCATCCCAGAGGATGAGAATGTCATCAATGTATCTTCCCCAAAATGAAATGTGTGAAGTAAAGGAGAAGAAATTATCAGAAAAGACGACAGTGTCTTCCCACCACCCTAAGAAAAGGTTCGCATAAGTAGGTGCACAAACAGTGCCCATAGCCGTGCCCTTTATTTGGTGATAATATTTATGATCAAAAATGAAATAATTGTGAGTAAGTAAAAAACGTAGGAGTGACAGAACAAAATCGTTGTGACGTTGGAATTGGGTTCCTTTAGTGTTCAGGAAATATTTGACAGCAGTGAGTCCCAGATCGTGCTGAATGTTAGTGTAAAGTGACTCCACGTCTATGCTCGCTATCATGGTGGTGGGAGTTACATTGATCTCATGGATCCTGGTGACGGTGTCCTTGGTATCCCTAAGGTAGGAAGACAGTGAGGAGACAAATGGTGTCAGTATCTCGTTGACATAGAGACTAACACCCTGTGTCAGGCTGTCGTTACCCGACACAATGGTCTACCAGGAAGGGGAGAGGTTGCTTTATGGACCTTTGGCAACGCATAAAAGGTCGCCAAAGTAGGAGTCGAATTGTAAAGGCACTTGAATTCATCAGTGGTGATGAGATTCTCGTTCCTAGCACCGTTGAGGAGGGTATATAGTTCGGCAAGGTATTTAGCCGTAGGATTAGCACCCAACGTGACATAGGTGGTATTGTCATCAAGTAACCTATGAACCATGCCGACATAGTCGGCATGGTTCATGATCACGATATTGCCCCCCTTATCAGAGGGTTTGAGTACTAAGTTGTCGTCTCTACATAAAGTGTCCAATGCCCCTCTTTCATCACTGGTAAGGTTGCCAAAGGTATTAGATTTCTTGGTTTTGAGTTTTTTGAGGTCATTACACACCATCCTAACAAAGGTATCAATGTGACTATATTGTGAAAATGGAGGTGTGAGCTTGGACTTAGGAAGTAATGTCGAAAATGGTCCAATAGCATCTGCAACGCCAAACTCACTCTCATGGAGTAAAGTCTCAAGGTCCCTCAGGGTGTTAGTTTCTGCACGGTCCTGAGACGTTCTCTCAGATGTGTTCGCCTTAAAATATTTATGTAGGGCCAGTTTTCGTGCGAAGAGGTTAATGTCCTTTACCCATCCAAATTCGTCATAAGGCGGAGTTGGGGTATATGACAGACCTTTTTTAAGTAGAGTCACTTGATGAGAGTTGAGTTGACACGAGGATAAATTGATTACTTGCATCTCATCCTCCCTTACTGCCTGTACGTTAGATGTTAGGGTTTTATCCCCCAGTTCAACCTGGTATGAACAGTGACCACCTGGCCTGACGCGGGTTCAGCCGTTGGGCCGTCTGGAGGTAGGTCAGATTCTTGTGGTCTGTAAAAATTAGGATCGGATGAGTTGCGCCCTCTAGTAGATGTCTCCACTCTTGCAGAGCCAATTTGATGGCCAGTAACTCCCGATCCCCAATCGAGTAGTTGCTTTCTGCGGAAGAGAAGAGCTTAGAGAAATATCCACATACCCTTGGAACCTCTCTGGAACAGGAGTGCACCAGCACCAACAGAGGATGCGTCCACCTCCAACGAGAACTGCAGAGAGCCATCCAGATGATGGAGGATAGAGGCTGACGTGAAGTCACTCTTTAGGCTATAGAATGCGGACTCTGCCTCGGGAGTCCACACCTTGGCGTTCATACCCTTCTTAGTGAGGTTAGAGATGGGAGAAGTCAGTAAGGAGAAGTTTGGAATAAACTGCCTGTAAAAATTAGCGAATTCCAAAAAGCGATGTATGGCCCTCAAGCCTTGAGGACGTGGCCATTCCAGAACAGACTTTACCTTCTCAGGATCCATCTTGAGACCTCGATTCGAGACAATGTAGCCCAGGAAGGGTAGGGCATCTCTGTCAAACACGCACTTCTCCAACTTGGCGTACAGACGATTCTCCCTTAACCGTAGCAGAACTTGACGGACATGTCTCTGGTGCGTCATAGGATCTGGAGAAAAAATAAAGATGTCATCGAGGTAGACTACTACATATACATAGAGGAGGTCACGGAAAATTTAATTATCAAACTCCTGGAAGAACGCGGGAGCTTTACACAGGACGAAGGGCATTATTAGATACTCATAGTGTCCATCACGGGTGTTAAATGCAGTCTTCCATTCATCACCCTGGCGAATCCGGACTAGGTTGTAAGCCCCACGCAGGTCTAGTTTAGAAAAAAATCTTGGCACCACGTATATGATCAAACAGTTCAGAGATCAGTGGCAACGCATATTTATTCTTCACCGTGATCTGGTTTCAGGCCTCGGTAGTCGATACAAGGACGAAGAGAGCCATCTTTCTTTTTGACAAAGAAAAACCCGGCTCCTGTCGGGGAGGAAGACTTTTGTATGAAGCCCCTCTCCAAGTTCTCTTTCACATATGCGGACATGGACATAATCTCTGGCAAGGAGAGAGGATATACCCTACCACGGGTAAGTGATGCACCAGGAATTAGGTTAGACAGGGCAGTCATACGCCCGAAGTTGAGGCAATGTCTCTGCCTCCCTCTTGCTGAAGACCTCTGAAAATGCAGCATAATGACAAGGCAATCCTGCCAATGACCGAGGCAGCGAAGGCTGAGCCAAACGAATCTGCACCAGGCAACGGTCTTGACACTCAGGGCCCCACTGGAGAACCTCTCCAGAATTCCAGTCCAGGACTGGGGCATGCAGTCGAAACCAAGTCAAGCCCAGAAACACAGGGTTAACAGCTTTGGATATCACATAGAAAAGCAGAAGTTCGGAGTGAAGGGCACCCACTTGGAGCCTCAGTGGCTTGGTCACAGCTATAACTGGGTCCAGCAGAGGTAGTCAATTTACTGAAGCAACTGTCAATGGGTTCTGCAGAGGGGTGGTGGGTAATTGCAGAAGGTCCACCAGGTCTCTACGGATGAAATTAGCAGTGGATCCAGAGTCCAGATACGCAGAGACCTGATGCGTTCTCTCACCGGACACTATGGTCACAGGTATGGACAATTTACACGAAAGTCCATTCTTAACAAATGTTGTCACTCCTAGCAACCCTAGGTTTTGGGATCTTTAGGGACACAGGCGCACAAGATGGCCGCCGAGGCCGCAATAAAGACAGAGTACAGACGTTCGTCTGCGTTGTCTCCCCTGGGTGGATAACTTACACTGGTCCATTATCACAGACTCCCTAGGAGGATCGACATCCGAGGACAGCAGGGGTTGCTGCAAAGTTGGAGCCAGACTAGGAAGGACTCCCTCCCGTCTAACCTCTTGGAGGCGTTCTCGGATCCGTATATCAATCAAGACAGAAGGATGAGGTCATCCAGTGTAGACGGTAGATCCCAAGCAACAAGTTCGTCCTTAATTTTAGGAGCCAGTCCATGCCAGAATGCAGCCACCAGAGCCTCATTGTTCCACAACAGCTCTCCCGCCAGGGTGCGGAAGTGGAAGGGCGTACTCACTCATGGAGGTGTCTTCTTGGCGTAGGTTAATCAAAGAGGCGAAAAGTCCGGAGGAAGGCTTGGAAGTCACGGGTATCTGGTCCTTGTCTCTCCCAGATAGGGTTCGCCCATGCAAGAGCCTTGCCAGTGAGAAGAGAGATTATGAAAGCGACCTTTGCGTCACGAAAATGTCCTATTATACCGGCTGAAGTGGATCTGGCACTGATTCAGTAACCCACGACAGGTACTTGCTTCTCCATCATAGCGGTCAGGAAGTGGCAAAGAAACACGCGGGTCAACACTGCCAAGAGGTGTAGTAGGAGGAACAGCAGCTTGTGCCTCCTGCCGACGTGCAAGAATGTTCAACGCCTGGAGGAGTTGGTCCTGTCGAGCCCGGAGGTCTAGCATATCCGCCCGCATCTCTTGAGATGTCTCATAGTCTTGAATTGACCAGCGGGCTCCGTGGCCTGAGTGTACTGTCACGAAGGGTCTGTGGACGCACTGGGCTGTACCGCCTTGGCGGTAAGGCAGCTGGCTAACAGGGCGCAGGTAAATGTCTATAGTTCGTATAGGTACCTATGGCAGCTCGGACAGCAGCAAGGCAGGCTCGGCTGGGACTAGGAAGCAGGTAGACGTCAGACGAGGTGAAGCAGGTCAGACGTGCATACGGCACGACACGACTTTGGCACAGCACAGTGCTCGACCAGAATAGTATGGAATGCAGGAACAGGAACACTCTAGGAGGGCATCACATAGACAAACTTAGGAAACATCAACAACGCTCAGGCATAGAAGCAGGGGGCTGGACCCCTCTTATAGTCCAGGGTACTCACAGGTCAAACTTCATCAAAAGTTCGGTATGCGCGCTGCCCCTTTAAGAGCGGGCACGAGCGTGCACGCGCACCCTACGGGATCCGGCTGAGGTGAGTAGAAGCGAGTGCTGGCGTCTCCTGAGGAGGAGGCTGGGGCCAGCGCTTGCCGACTCCGCAGCCACGGACATTACAGTTGGGATGTGTTGGTCGTATGTCTACTCTTGCATATTCAAATTAGTGTATAATTGAATCACTTGGAAATGTTAATATTTTAATTTTTGTCCTAGATCATGTCACAATGAACCAAGTTCAAGCTCCTTCCATGTATACTTTGGACCCTTTGTTCCGGTGCGTAAAATACATCAGCATCTGTATGAACAGTATATACATTAAAATGTATTCTTTACAAAAATTCATATTGTATATATTAATATATATTCTCTATTTAGAACTGGAATTAGTATATTTATCAGTATTTTGAAATATATGATGATGTATTATACCAATATCCATGTGAACTGATACAATTAACAAAAAAAATAATAATTTTTTTCTCTTTTTCATTTCCATTCACACTGGTGCGTTTTTTTCTAGCTTTATTTCATATTATTGGATATTTTTCCCTTTTCTTAAAATAATTATATTATTTGACAATTTTTTGTCAAATACGTTGATAATTATTAGATATACTACATTATAACAATGGATTTTCTTATCCTTTATTGTCACACAACATAAACATAAGTTATAACATTATGATAAATATACAGTCCACAATCAGTCATATATTTTTATTCAGCTACATGGATGATAGATATCACACAGGGGCGTAACTAGGAAAGAATGGGCCCCATGGCAAACTTTTGACAGCCCCCCCTGTGGATAACGTCATACAGCCCCCTGTAGATAACGTCATACAGCCCCCCCTGTAGATAACGGCATACAGCCCTCCCCCTGTACATAACGCCATACAGCCCCCCTGTAGATAACGCCATACAGCCCTCCCCCTGTAGATAACGCCATACAGCCCTCCCCTGTAGATAACGCCATACATCCCTCCCACTGTAGATAACGCCATACAGCCCTCCCCCAGTAGATAACGCCATACAGCCCTCCCCTGTAGATAACGCCATACATCCCTCCCCTGCAGATAACGCCAGACAGCCCCCCCTGAAGATAACACCATACAGCCCTAAACCCCCCCTTGAGATAACGCCATACAGCCCTAAACCCACCTGTAGGTAACGCCATGCAGCCCCCAACCCCCCCCCCCCAAAAAAGAAACAGCGTAGTATTATGGGACATGTAGAAAGCTATGAATACGAATACTTTTTCATAGGAATTTATCATTGTAGTCCAGGGGATATGTGTGATAGTGTAGTTCCCCAAGCAGTAATTTAAAATCATATGTTAATGGTACAATGAATTTCTAGAAATATAATATTTACAATGCATATAGTTGTTTCAGGTTTTTGTTATCTGTTTAAAATGAGGTTGGATTTTCTGTTCTTTTCCACATCTTTTATGTTTTCAGTCACAGCATGCTGTTATTGACCTATAAATGGCCACTCTTTCAACAACACTAACACTAAATTTCAACAGGTGTAGCAAGATTAAGTCCCTGCGGCTTTAGAAATTCATTTCCTGATTAAAGGCTATAGCTTGTTATAAGGAAGTCAAATTATCTCTGCTATGCTCTGAAACATGTAGCGCTCCAGGGCCAGATCCAGTGCCTTAGCTGAGGGCCCTTTGAGACTTCCGAGTATTTGAAATGAGCACGCTACAATGATCCATATAATAATGCTTCAATAAATGACCACAGACAGCTTCATACAAGGTGCACCGCGCTGATAAGATTTAACAAACAAGAGTAGCTGGAGTTTGAAATGAGGACTATGCTGCTATGGTTCACAATGATTGCTATAGGTTTTGATTTCTGTTAATATTTAGAAAATAATGTTTGGAATTTTTGCAACATCATTTAACTTGCGTACATAAAACCAGTAATAAACAGTTAATTTTTTTGAAACGTTTTATCTCACTTTGATTGGTTTTTATTTGTTTTGTATTCTTCTTTTTAGTTTAAAATCATATACCGTATGTAACACAGATGACACAAAAGCGTATATATTATAGAGACCTATTGAGCGTAGACATGTAAACCTGTGTAGGTCATCATCTGTCTACAAGACCGCATCTTTACCATACAAAGGGGGGAGCTAGCAGCCATGTGGGCTTCAACAACATGGTATGGGAAGTAATAAGCATGTGTTGTAGTATAAATGAGCACCAGGAGGGGCCCCAGTATGATTTTCCTATGGGGCCACTTCTCCTTTTTTTTCAACATTGAATTTTTATTAATGTTTTCAGGTATTACAAAAATAGTAAATACGGCAGTATATCTCCAATCAGGTTATCGGTGACGAAATGTATACATAACACACATGTTATTCACAATGAACAAATCTTGTCACGTTATTTACATTGAGACATAAAACCCGGGCAGTTGCAATGCATATCAGTGAATTACTCAAAGAAAAGAAAAAATATTAAAGCAAATAAAACAAAGAAAAACAAGAAGAACAACAAACATCGTCCATTCAGATCTAAGCATGTGTTAGCCTTGTTACCTGCCTGTGGAGGAGGTAGAAAAGCATGATGCCGGCCAGTATTACTCGTGCCCAGGTATCTTAGTGTCAGGACTTGGCCAGTCACCTCCCTACAGCGGAGTCCCTAGGCCTCCAATGAAATCCCAAGTTTCTGCTTTTAACGGGATCAAACTATGGGACATATAGAAGTTCCCGAGTTAGAGCTCGGGATTGAGGAAGCCAGATAGGTCTGCCATGGCTCCCAGAGCTTTAGAATTTTAGGCAACCGGTGTGTTCGCAGCGCATACATACGTTCCATCGTAAAGGAAACATTCACTAGATTGATAAGTTCAGGAATGGGAATGGTGTCGTTACATTTCCATGACCTAGCAATCAACAAACGGGCCGCTACAATAATATGACTAGACACTATCCCGGACGGGATCCTGCTGGGATCTCTGACATTTCAAGAAAACACAAGGCCATAGCCGGATTTGGTTTAACAATACAGGAAGACACTTGGGATATCATTTCAAATACCTTTACCCAAAATGAGTGAACCTCAGGGCACTGCCACCACATGTGGAAATATGAACCCTTGCACCCACAGCCCCTCCAGCACGCCTCCGAGTAAGTAGGATCAGATCTCGCAATCTGTGAGGGAGTCATATACCATCGTAGTAGTAGTTTTAGAGAATATTCCCAATGTTTCACCCCTTTAGAGATTTTCCTAGTCCAAGTGAAGGCCGATCCCCACTCCTTCAAGGTGAAGGATGAGCGTAATTCTCCCTCCCATTTTTCACAATAAGGAGGCCTGCTGGAGAGAAGGCGAGCACACAGGTCCTCATAAAACATAGAAATACCCTTCTTTTGACTTACAGGACCGAAATAATAAGTTTGGGCCACAGAAGGGAATAGGGGCACGTTAACATTCAGAGAGGTGAAGAGATGCCTAATGCATAGATACTTATAGAAATCCCTATTCGGGATAGAGTACTCCGACACCAGGTCAGAGAACGCCAGCAGAGTGTCGCCCATGAACAGCTTGTGTATATGAGATATTCCGGAGGATATCCAGTTGTCCAGAGACACCCCCGGCAGCTCAGAAATCAGAAATCTCAAAGGTAAATCTTTTATAGGTGTAAGAGCCGATGAGGGGAGATATGTTGAGTAGTGCTTCCAAGCTTTAAGTGAAGCTGTGATAGGTGGGGACAATACCCCAGAAGGCTTAATGTTGACCTTGGGGTTTACCCTCAGGTGTGATAGAAGAGGTTGGTCTACTATGGTCTGTTCTATATGGGCCCATTGTTTTGAGAGCGTGGACGTGCACCAGAATTTTAGCTGATCAAGAATAGCCGCCCGGTAGTATCTCTGGACATCCGGCACCCCCATCCCACCTCTCCGCCAGTGTCTGTACATCGTGTGCATCCTGATTCTAGGTTTTTTGTGCGCCCATATGAAATTATTCAACAATCTCTGGAGGTCTCTTAAATACGAGTTAGGAAGGGGTATTATCACCGTACGAAATTGGTACAAAATTATGGGTATAATCATCATTTTAATGACCGCGATTCTGCCCGCCCAGGATGTACTGACATGGGAGTATGATGCCAACAGTTGAGGAATGGTTTGCAATAGTGGGCTAAAGTTATGTTTAAAAAGGAGATTAGTGGACGTGGTAAGAGAAATGCCTAGATACAAAATTTTAAGGGGATTCCATTGAAAGGGAAAGGCGCTCTGTATAGAGGTTTGGACATGTAGAGGAAGACCTACGTTCAGCAAGTGGGACTTGTTGCAGTTAACCTTGTAATATGACACCTCCCCGAATTTGTCTAGAGTCTTTTGAGCTTCTGTCAGAGAAGCTAATGGGTTTGTTAAGGAGAGGATCACATCGTCTTGTTCCATTACCAAAGCAAATATCAGAGGGGAGAGTGGGCATCCCTGTCGAGTACCATTAGTAATGGGGAATGGTGTGGTGTGGAAAGGAAGTGCGGGGCTAAGAATCGGGCAGAAGGGTTAGAGTATAACGCTAGAATCGCAGATTTAATCCATCCTGTGAACCCGAATTTGGTAAGGATCGCACCCAGGTATCCCCAGTGAACCCTGTCGAATGCCTTCTCCGCGTCCAGAGCAAGGAGCACAGAAGGCACTCGCCGTTTTTTAGCCCATTCTATCAGATTAACATATCGCCTTGTACCATCAGGCGCCTGCCTGCCTGCAACAAATCCCACCTGGTCCTCATGTATAATGGTAGGGAGTAGATTAACCAATCTGTTGGATATTACCTTGGCGTAAAGTTTAATGTCCACATTTAAAAGTGAAATGGGACGGAAGTTTGCCGGGGAGTCCGGGGACTTCCCGGGTTTTGGGAGCGTGACTATAGTAGCGGACAGCATTTCCTCTGGGAAGGAGCCTGCTGCCGCCGCTTTGTTGAACACCTCTACCAGGCTTGGGGACAGCACCTTCGAAAAAAATTTATAATAATAATTAGTGAACCCATCGGGGCCCGGTGCCTTGTGCTGCGGCAAGCTTTTAATGGCTCGAGAGAGCTCCAGTTCCGTAAAAGGTGCTTTTAGAGCAGAACTATCGTTTTCTGAGAGGGAAGGGAGATTCAGGCCGTCCAAGAAATTGTTTATATCTACCGGGGAAGGTTGGTGAATCGATTGATCCTCTTTCAGATTATATAAACTACAGTAATAGTTCCTGAATTTTTCACTTATCTCCTGAGGGTGAGTAATGCGACCCCCTAGGCGATCTAATAGATACGCAGTTCTCTGTTTAGCATTACGCTTTTTGATCATTTTGGCTAGTAAGGCTCCCGGTCTATTGCGTTGAGTATAGAACCCCAACTGCATAGGTTTTGACATTGTCAAATATCTTGACATAAGCACACTTTGGAGTTGTCCTCTGAGATCTTTGATGCGGAGGGAAATGTCCGGAGTTACCTGTTTTTTATTGAGGGACTCTAAACTGTGTAGTTGGGAGAGAATGTCGGCAGTCGTTTTTTTCCGATGTTTTTTTAGTCTGGACGCGGCCTGAATCCCCATTCCCCTCATGTACGCCTTGTGTGCGTTCCATAGAGAGAAACTATTTTCGGAAGAGGGAGAGTTCACCTCAAAGTATAAATTGAGATGGTTATTCATAAGATCCTCAGTCATTGGATGATCTAGTACCAGATCGTTTAGTTTCCAGGAAGAAAAGGGAGGGGAGGGGGATGTATCCGAAACCACCAATGTAATCGGGGCATGGTCAGACCACGATATATCTCCAATCAACGATGTAGACATATATCGCAGGCTACGTTTACATACCAGGAACATGTAAATTCTAGAATAAACCCTGTGGGGTGCAGAAAAATATGTAAAGTCACGTTCGTTCCCGTGCTGGCAGCGCCAAATATCCTACAGCTCCTCCCCATGTATCGTGTGGTGCAATGGGGAGCGTAGCCTAAGTGCGTTCGAGGAGTCAATTATAGGGTGCATTACCTCATTAAAATCGCCGCCGATAATTAATAATCCCTTCTCCACATTCCGAACTTTACGGAGAATCTTATGGAAGGCCCTGAGTTGATGAGAGTTCGGGAGATATAGATTAACCAAAGTATACGTTATATGATTAATATCACAAATGAGGATCAAAAATCTACCCTCGGGATCTAAGATCACCTCGTGCTCTTTAAAAACCACCGATTCCTTAATTGCAGTAAGGACTCCTTTAGTTTTCCTGGAGCTACTAGCCTGATAAACATGCACAAATTTGGAGTGTGTACATTTAGGGGGGTTGTGTTGCGGGAAGTGTGTTTCCTGTGCAAAAAAAACCTCGCATTTCAAATCTAATGCCTCTTTCCACATCATTTGTCGCTTAAAAGGGCTGTTAAGCCCTTTAACATTCAGGGAGGATATTGTAAAAGGCATGACATTTTATCTGAAGGTGCGTTAATGAGGGCTAAATACCTGGTTGTCGCCCGCTGGCTGCGGGTGATCCAAGCAAGACATCTGGATGGACAAAACCTGGCAACTTTAGACATAAAAACCAAGAACATTAAAACATAAGTGAAAAATACATGGCGCCTACATTGCGCCGAAAGAACCTCCATGGGGGGAGAGAAAAAGGCATCAAGGTAGCATGTATCGCGTATTTATGGTCAGACAGTCACCTTTGAGAGTCAATCAGCTGGGCGTCTTTAACCTGTTTCCCATTCGGGGGAAATGCGACGTGGAGATGCTCTTGAGGGAACTGCCGCCGTATTGGTGATCGGGATATTCCATTGACGCAGCAGCGATACGCCGTCAGATGGGGAAGACATCACATGAGTGGATCCGTTCTTGTTGATGATCAACTTGACTGGGAAACCCCATTTATACTTGAGGTTGTGCTCCCTGAGAGTAACTGTGATTGGTTGAAATTGCTTGTGAAGCATCAGCGTAGAAGCAGATAAATCCGGAAAAATCGAGACTTGGGTGTAGGGCTCAGGAAGTTTCCCCAATCTTCTGGACTCTTGAAGGATACGATCTTTAGTTTGATAAAAATGTACTCTCGTTAATACATCCCTTGGAGAATCGATAGGAGCTGAGCGAGATTTAGGGATCCTGTGCGTTCTATCTAGAGTCAGGTCTAGAGGAGAGAGCGTAGGTGACAAAGATTTAAACATGTCCTGTAGATAGTTCTGCAAGTCCCCAGGGTAGACGGTCTCTGGGACCCCCCGTACCTTCAGGTTGTTTCATCTGGATCTGTCTTCCTGATCCATTAGTTTGGACTTCAGCTATACCACTTCATCTTTAAGGGCAGAGTGAGCATCTATAAGCGTATTATGGGCTGCAGCGTAATCTCCCATTTTGCGTTCAATGTGGTCAGTGCTGCACCCCAGCTCATCCACCGACGTTTGAATCTGTGACATCATTTTATGTAATGTCTCCGATATGGAGCTCTGTAACGACTGTATTAACCCCTTCATAATAGCAGTGGTAAGGGGGACATCATCTGGGATAGCCGTCATTTCAGGGACAGTAGTAGCTGTAAGGCTGCCCACGTGGGCCGTTAATGGAGAGGGGGAATGTGCTTTCTCATGCTATCAGGCGGGGAGTGTGTTGAGCGAGTCACCCCCCATTTGGCAGGGTTACCCACATCTTCTGAGCTCCCCTGGGGAGTTATGTCCCTCTCTGCAGACTGACCTGAGCTGTCCGTTGATGAGGCACAGGGACGCGCTTCCTCCCTCTCAGGAATCGAGCCGGCGCCATCTTGGGTGCGGTCCGTCACTGGGAAGTAGTCCGGGAGCTTTTTCAGCTCTACCTTCGCTCCCCTTCTCTTAGTCATGATGCTCCCTGGTGCTAGGAAGGTTAAGGAGTGGAACCCTCGTAATTCCGCTTCTTTACGAGACGATCTGTCGCTGTGAGCCGCTTGTTAGCTACAAGTTGTGCAGGAGGACTTGTCTCACACCGCCATCTCAGTCAGCGGCAAGCTCCGCCCCCCGGGGCCACTTCTCCTTTATACACATCTCTGGTATATTAATATTGTATCTGAATATTCGCAAGCTGTATCATGGCCAGATGATGGCCTTACAAAGATAATTGAATTGTGCATACCACAGGACTACTCCTGTCTACTCTTCTTAAAATACATATAGTACAGTAGTACAAAGTACTGGGCCGCTCACTCCCCTTTAATCTGCACCATTTAGGGGTTATAATTCAAATATTTCCACTCTTTGAATGAAAAAAGCAATAATAAATTATGCTCCACTCACGACAGGAAAATGACAGATTCTGACATGCTACTCAATTATTCTGAGCACTGAGCAAGACGTCTACTATACAAAGTGCGGTGTTCAACAGTCCCCAACTTTGTCCTTTCAAGCCCCATACACCATGATTTAAGCCTATAGTGCTGTAATGACGGGGTAGGGAGACAGACAGGTGAGCCCTAATCTACCCGCCACTCAGTCCCTGCCTACTTGCACGGCCCGTCCTAGGCGACGGCGTACAACTGGGCGATGGTCCCTACGCTCAATAAGTGCAACACCGTGAGCAACAAGAGTAGTGAACAAGCCGAGTCAAACCAGGAGTGTACTAGGTACCAAACGCAGAGCAAGAGAGTAGTCAGTAAAGCCAGGATCAATATGAAGCAGAGGACAATAGAACAAGCAGAAGCAGCAGAGCCAGGAAGCAGGACAGAATCACAGGGAAAGGAGGAGCAGGAAATGAAGGTATAAATAGACAGAGGGCGGGAGCTATCTCCGTCTGGCCAGGCTGTGATAGGTTCTCCCACTCCTCAGCCTCCCAGCCTGAATGGTAGCAGATCGAGTCACTCTAACAGACCTAGGCACAGATGCATGCTGATTAATCACGGGCGTCGACAAAGAAGCTGTGTCAGGCAAATTCATTACAAGTGCTGATGTGGTTTTACTCACATATCAAGACATTTTTATAAGTTATGGATATTTTCAGCATTGAACATCATTTTACAGTTTACATATATACAGACGATATGAATATACATAAATAGTTATGTGCCTTTGTATATACATTACATTACTGACGGCCCTGTTCATATGGAGTATTTTGCAGGCAGATAAAATCTGCCTCGAAATTCCTTCAGCAATTTCGAGCCATATTTGGACCTACCTGCACTTTCTTGCCGCGTATTTCGCAGCGTTTTTCAGCCACGGCCGTTGAGCGCTGCGGGCAAAGGACACAGCGAAAAACGCTTTCTCTGCCTCCAATTGATCTCAATGGGAGGTCAGAGACGGAACTGCGGGAAGAAAGGGCATGTTGATTTTTTCTCCTGCAAGCAGCTAAAACCGCATGAGATCAATGGGGGGCAGTTTCGGGTGATTTTTGGCGCTAATGCCAATGCAGTTTCTGCATCAAAATCAGTGCCAAAAAAATCTGTGTGAAAAGGGCCTAATAATTCAGTGCTACATTCACAATTCTGCTGGTTGTTTTATGATAGATAAACCATTAACAATTTATTTAAGTTTCTATAATTTAGTGGAAAGTTTATTTACAGATCTACGTCTTAAGATTACTGTATAGCACCTGATGTAAAGACTATTTTTCCAGAATGCAAGCTCTGAGGTCTGTAGTATTGTGTGCCACTTCAAACTATAATACAGGCTCTAACACAGGGTCGGATCAAGATAACTAATGTCATGTAATGTACTGTATTTGCACAGTAAGGGTATGTGCACACGACCTCTTTTCAGACGTAATGGGGGCGTTTTATGCCTCGAATTACGCCTGAAAAGACGTCTCCAATACGTCGGCAAACATCTGCCCATTGCTTTCAATGGGTCTTACGATGTTCTGTCCAGACGAGGTGTAATTTTACGCGTCGCTGTCAAAATACGGCACGTAAAATGACGGCTCGTCAAAAGAAGTGCAGGACACTTCTTGGGACGTTTTTGGAGCTGTTTTTTTCATAGACTCTATTGAAAACAGCTCCAAAAACGGCTGTAAAAATGCAGCGAAAACGCAGCGAAAAACGCGAGTTGCTCAAAAAACTTCTGAAAATCAGGAGCTGTTTTCCCTTGAAAACAGCTCCGTATTTTCAGACGTATTTTGTTAATCGTGTAAACATACCACAAGGGTATGTACACACGGCTTATTTTCAGCTGTTTTTCGGGCCGTAAATGCCCGAAAAACGGCAGAAAAATCGGAAGCAGAATGCCTCCAAACATCTGCCCATTGATTTCAATAGGGAAAACGGCGTTCTGTTCCGACGGAGCATTTTTCGCTGCGTTTTTTTACACGAAACTCTATTGAAAAAAGCTCCAAAAATGGCCGTCTATGAATACGGGTTGAATACTGGTGACACCGGACCCGTATTTACGGGCACGGGTCCGTATATATTGCAATACGGGTCGAATACGTGTGACCAAGGACCCGTATTTACGCCAGTATTTACGGGAGGAAAAAAATAAGTTTGTGTGCATGAGGCCTAAGTTCAATCGTAGGTTTCAAGTGCCCTTATTTACAGCCTGCTGAAGAAAATATCTCCCGTAGTGGGATACTTGTTTTCGACTTTGCTGTTAGGGTATGTTTACACTGAGTTTTTTGCAGGCAGAAAATTCTGCCTCAAAATTCCATCTGGAATTTTGAGGCAGATTTTGCTCTGCCTGCACGCCGTTTGCCGCGTTTTCCGTGTCGGTCATTGAGCACAGCGGGCAAAAAACGCTGCGAAATAAACTTTCTCTGCCTCCCATTGATATCAATGGGAGGTCAGAGACGTAAACGCCCAAAGATAGGGTATATCGCTTTTTTTCCCGTGAGACGTTTTTTCCGCTCGCGGGAAAAAAACGCCTCAGCCTTCCATTGAAATCAATGGGAGGCATTTTCGGCAGTTTTTTGGTGCGTTTTCCGATGCGGAATTCTGCCTGGAAAAATCAGCTCAGTTTTTTTTTAAGCGGTTTTGCACCACTGGCATTTTTTGATGTGTTTTTTACCTATTTCTTGAACAGGTAAAGGAAAAATCCGTGAGCGGTTTTTGACATAAAATGTGTTAAAAAAACGCACCAGCCTTTCGCAGCGTTTTTTACGTCTCCCATTGATATCAAGATCCAAATCTGTGGCACTCTGCAGGTTGTCTGGGTGCTATGGGTAAGGTTCCCACCCCGTCAATATTTAAGGGCACGGCCAGACATGATGGAATGGCTGTGGAATTCCGCTGCGGACAGTCCGCAGTGGAATTCTCCAGCGGCCGTTTTTTATAGTTGTTTCAATACATTTTGAGGCAAGTTAGTTCAGACGTTGCGGAAAACTCAGCTGCGGACCATAGGCTGCGGTGTGGAATTTTCCCTCCGCAGCATGCACTGACTGTTGCGGAGAAGAAGCGGAATTTCACTGCGGATTTCAGCCTTTGCAATGCAAAAACTGAAATCTGTGGCAAGTCCGCTGTGTTTTCTGCAACGTCTGAATTACCTGTCAAATATGCCAATGCTGGTGCAGATTCGTTGTGTAATTGCCCCAAATCTGCACCAACATTTGCAGCAGAAAAACGCTGCCACGTCTGGCCGTGCCCTTAGAGGTAAACTCAAGCACTCCCTAGGTCAACATGCAAAAATAGATTTATTTGAATAAGGCAATATGGCGAGATAACTAAAGTTTCGGCCACAATCCGGCCTTTGTCAAACTCTGCAAATGCAGAAGGAATATGTACATTAAAGTAAACACAAAAATAAAATTCACGTGTAGAATGGTTATGTAAGGATAACATGAAGAGATATATCATATTTATAGCAATCACTTGCAAAAAGTAATCCAAGGAAGAAAAAATAAGAGGGAGAAAGAATAAAGGATAAAAGGGCCACTTCTAGTCCTATAGATAACTAATTTATGACTAGACTATATAATGTACAAGAGAAATAATACACTGACAGTGCTTATATAAGTAGTATTATTATCAGCTATAGTGATCTAAATATAACATGTTCAGTAATCTCCCTAGAATAGTATCGAAACACACATATCTCAAATTTGTAGTTAGGGAAAAAGTATAGAGCAAGTAAAACAATTAGAACTGCAGGTCATGGCAAATAAGCAATAATACAGAAAGTTGCAATGTCTTATAAAATGAAGTAGACTTGTATATGTAGCAGAGCCCAATTAGTACTCACCTATTGCCGCTGGTCAATAGAAAAATTGGGAATAACGCTTATGGAAATGGGTAACTTGTACCATGGGTATGCGTGTCCTAGGATATAATAGCTGTGTACCTTAAATAGGGCATAGAGTTTGGCGCCATAAGTGTATGGTATCTTGGAAAAAAGTTTGGGAGGATTCCTCCAGCTCACCTTATCGCATCAGTAGACTTGCGCACGGGTCCTCGTGTCGGCACACGTATGGAATGGAAGAAAGACAAAGAAAATGGATCCAGCGCTGAGTCCTCTGAAGTCTTTAAAAGGAAACTATTTCCAAGTTTTATTAAAGAATTGTCAAAAAATTAAGAACATTAGCATGATAGGAAAATATTCTCAAAAGGAATGAGGATTTATGGCAGTGTAAGCGGTGCCTACGCGTTTCTGACGCTTGCAGCTTAGTCATGACTAAGGACGCTGCAAGCGTCAGAAACGCGTAGGCACCGCTTACACTGCCATAAATCCTCATTCCTTTTGAGAATATTTTCCTATCATGCTAATGTTCTTAATTTTTTGACAATTCTTTAATAAAACTTGGAAATAGTTTCCTTTTAAAGACTTCAGAGGACTCAGCGCTGGATCCATTTTCTTTGTCTTTCTTGTATGGTATCTTGTCCGGATGTGTGGGCGTTTCCTGGGTGGTAGTGTGCGTCCGGTGTTGTGTCTGTAGAGACTATATGTGGAATAGAGACTCTATGGTAGAAGCGCCGGAGGTTCGCACATGCGCAGACGCGACCGCGTCTAATAAGAAAAATCTAAGTGTTCGCACATGCGCACTGCGGACTAGGAGATGTGACCGAGAGCAGGGAATGCTGGAAAACGGAGAATAGGTAATGAATTGTATTAGAAAGATATGAGTAATCTGAACATCACTGGCGTAGCTATAGGGGTCGCAGCGGTCGCAATTGCGACCGGGCCCCGAAGCCAGGGGGGCCCACAGCCCCCCGCACCACATCAATAAAAAGTTACTATAGTAACTCGGGCCGCGGGCCCCTGTTACTATAGTAACAGACTGTACTTACCTTCCTGGTTCCGGATCGCAGCGGAGGTCCTGACGTCAAGCGCTGTGCGCAGCGCATGACGTCACAGCGCTATGCGCCGCGCACAGCATCGAGAGGACAGAACCTCCGCTGCGGCTGAAGAGGAAGGTAAGATTAGCCCTGACTGGCGGGGTCCGACTCCCGGGACCCGCCAATCAGCTGTTTTGAAGGGGCCGCAGCACTCGTACGAGAGCTGCTTCCCCTTCATTCCGGTCACTTAATTCCGGTCACACTGTGAATCGGTGTCGGCGATTCACAGTGTGAGCGAGTAGTGAAATGAAGGGGAAGCAGCTCTCGTACGAGTGCTGCAGCCCCTTCAAAACAGCTGATTTGCGGGTCCCGGGAGACACATCAGCTATTGATGGCCTATCCTGAGGATAGGCCATCAATGTTTAGGGACTGCACAACCCCTAAGCCTATGATGTAGCAGGCTTAGGGGGCCCATGAGACAGGATCACAGATTGTGTGATCCTGTCTGCTGGGCCCTGTATCTAAGCCAATCACATGGTAGGCTTAGATACATGGCCCATGTGTGATCCTGTCTGCTGGGCCCTGTATCTAAGCCAATCACATGGTAGGCTTAGATACATGGCCCATGTGTGATCCTGTCTGCTGGGCTCTGTATCTAAGCCAATCACATGGTAGGCTTAGATACATGGCCCATGCGTGATCCTGTCTGCTGGGCCCTGTATATAAGCCTACCACACTGAAGGTTTAGATACAGGGCGCCAGCACACAGTAATCTTATACTGTATAAGATTACTGTCTGCTGGACCCTGTATCTAAGCCTACGTTGTGGTAGGCTTAGATACAGGGTCCCACAGACAGTATCACACATGGGCCCTGTATCTAAGCCTAACACATGTGTTACTAATCGTTTTTCTTGTGTGTTTTCTTACAGGTTCGGTTGTTGGACTACGGCGGATTCCAGGACTACTTCGATGACTGCTTTTTTTTTTTTATTATCAATAAAATGGTTAATGAGGGTTGTGTGAGTTTTTTTTTTATTTCAATAAAATATTTTTTCTATGTCTTTGTTTTTTTTTTATTAACTATATTACTACCGCCTTAGTAATGGCCGCCGGCTGATTAACAGTATCCATTGCTAAGGCGGGGCTTAGTGTTAGCCGATGCAGAGGCTAACACTAACCCCCTTTATTACCCCGGTACCCACCGCCACCAGTGGTGCTGGGAAGAGCCGGGTACGATCCAGTACCTGACCATCTGTAGTGATGGTCGGCCACTGGGAAGGGCCACTTTTTTTGGCCTTCCCCAGCCTAATACTACCAGCCTGCGGCCACCCCGGTGCCTGCCTGTCACTACAGATGGACGGGTACTGGTTCGTACCCGGCTCTTCACAGCATCCCTGGTGGCGGTGGGTACCAGGGTAATAATGGGGGTTAGTGTTAGCCTCTGCACCGGCTAACATTAAGCCTCGCCTTAGTAATGTAGGTTGTGAATCATCCAGCGGCCATTACTAAGGCGGTGATAATAAAGTTTAAAAAGATACAAGCACATAGAAAAAATATTTTATTGAAATAAAAAAACACAACCCTCATTAACCATTTTATTGAGAATAAAAAAAACGCCGTCATTGAAGTAGTCCTCGAATCCGAAGTCCAACAACCGAAACTGTAAAAAAAAACAAACACACAAAAATAATCAGTAACACATAAAGAAGCAAAATTATTATTCTTACCTTTCCTGGGTCCAGCGCTGGAGCCGCAATGTCAGCGAGCTGAGTCCTGTATCTAATCCGATCATGTGTGATACTGTCTGCTGGGCCCTGTATCTAATCGTATCATGTGTGATACTGTCTGCTGAGCCACTGTATCTAATCCTATCATGTGTGATACTGTCTGCTGGGCCCTATATCTAATCCAATCATGTGTGATACTGTCTGCTGGGCCCTATATCTAATCCAATCATGTGTGATACTGTCTGCTGGGCCCTATCTCTAATCCTATCATGTGTGATACTGTCTGCTGGGCCCTATATCTAATCCAATCATGTGTGATACTGTCTGTTGGGCCCTATCTCTAATCCTATCATGTGTGATACTGTCTGCTGAGCCACTGTATCTAATCCTATCATGTGTGATACTACCTTCCGAGCCACTGTATCTAATCCGATCATGTGTGATACTGTCTGCACAGCCACTGTATCTAATCCTATCATGTGTGATACTGTCTGCTGAGCCACTGTATCTAATCCTATCATGTGTGATACTGCCTTCTGAGCCACTGTATCTAATCCTATCATGTGTGATACTGTCTGCTGAGTCATTGTATCTAATCCTATCCTGTGTGATACTGTCTGCTGGGTCATTGTATCTAATCCTATCATGTGTGACACTGTCTGCTGGGCCACTGCATCTAATCCTATCATGTGTGATACTGTTTGCTCAGCCACTGTATCTAATCCTATCATGTGTGATACTGTCTGCTCAGCCACTGTATCTAATCCTATCATGTGTGATACTGTCTGTTGAGCCAATGTATCTAATCCTATCCATAGTTTATAGGGTCGTAGTGCTATAGATATGCTATACTGTCTCCTATACACAAATTTTTTTTTGGGCGGACACATATGTATTGGGGCTATTTCCCCTGACATTTTAAGCCCTGAGGGTATGTTCACATGGCAGCGTTCATTACGGCTGAAATTACGGTGCTGTTTTCAGGAGAAAACAGCACCGTAATTTCAGCCTTAAAGGCATGTGCAGGCGTCTTTCGCTGCGTCCATTACGGACGTAATTGGAGCTGTTTCTCTATGGAGTCCATGGACAACGTATCCATTTACGTCTGAAGAAGTGACAGGCACTTCTTTGACGCGTCTTTTTTACGCGCCGCCTTTTGACAGCGGCGCGTAAAAAAACATGACCGTCGGCACATAACATCGTAAGACCCATTCAAATGAATGGGCAGATGTTTGCCAACGCTTTTGAGCCGCATTTTCGGACGTAATTCAATGCTAAAACGCCCAAATTACGTCCGTAAATAGGGTGTGTGAACCCAACCTTAGTGATGCCCCCGGCTGCTAGTGCTGCATTGTTGGGTCACTTAGGAGATATGTATAGAGGAAAATATGATAACAAGAAAAGAATACCCATGGTGATATTGAGAGGCGGCAATAGGGGCCAGATGGATATCAGCAAGCCTGAGGAGAAAAATAGAGAGGTATTAGTTTATTAGGATTATAAAAAGCTATGGATATCATAGTCTCGATTGATGCCCCGTAGTGTTAGGCATTGTAATTTGTGAATCCAATAGGCCTCTCTGTTTTTCAATAATTGAATCCTATTACCTCTCCTTCTGTGTTCTGGTATCTGTTCTAGGACCTGAAATTTAAGTTGTGAAATATTGTAATTTGCATGATGTAAGTGATAGGGAATGGGTAGCAGCAGTTTTTGGCAACGTATAGTGGATTTGTGTTTACCAATGCGATCACTGATTGTTTGTGTAGTTTCCCCTACGTATCCAAGGCCACATGGACATTTTTTGAGGTAGATGACATATTTGGAATCACAGGTGAAGAAGTCCCTAACGGGAAAAGTCTTCCCTGTGTGTGGGGTATGTATCTTGTCTCCTTTAAGGATATTTGAACATTGTGCACAATGTAGACATGGAAATGTACCTTTTTTAGGGGTTCTTAAGAAAAGTTGTCTAGGTATCTTTATCTGGGATCCCTCGTCCGCCTTCACTAACATGTCCCTGAGGTTTCTAGGTTTATGGTTACATGGAAGAATCAGTGTTTGGAATTCTTCTATAGTGGGATATGCTTTGGAGAAGATGTTCCAGTGTCTCCTGATAATGTTTTGTACCTTATTTGCTACCGGATGGTATGTATGCACAAATGGTATACGCTTAACCTTTTGGACATTTAGTCTGGTATTTGGGTTGCAGATTCTTCTTTATTATGGATTGGGGGTAACCTCGTTCTTGTGGCCGAAATGTTACAGTTATCTCTCCATATTGCCTTATTCAAATAAATCTATTTTTGCATATTGAACTAAGGAGTGCTTGAGTTAATCCCATTGATATCAATGGGGTTATTGAGGCGGAAAACGCCTAAAGATAGGGCATGTCGCTTCTTTTCCCCACAAGCATTTTTTTCTGCTCGCGGGACAAAAATGCCTCCACCTCCCATTGAAAACAATGGGAGGCAATTTCGGCAGTTTTTTTGCAGCGGTTTTTTACGTGGTTTCAGAGGCAAAAAAATCATGTAAAAAAACTCTGTGTGAACAGGGCCTAGCTGAGTACATTTTTATTTATTTATCTTTCTACTTGGCATCTGCACAGCGATGATTTACAGTTTATGTAACAAATAACTGTTACCATAGGTTATACCCCCGCACCATGACATATAATTTAGTCATGGAGTGTTAAGGGGTTAATGTAGATTGGGAAGAGTGCCAGGTACAACAGTACTTTCTTTGATTACATTGACTACCTGCTACAGATGTGGAGCTTCAATCCCGGGACTGTCTATATGTGTATTGTGATATATGAAATACAAGTACTTGGTGGGTGATCCATATGTCTTTTTTCTGGTTTAGATCATTTAACTGGTTTTGCAGTTGTGTAGCATGCACCCTCCACTAGGGGTGCCACCTAGTGAGGCCTGCCACAGTGGCTTCTCCAGCAGTAGAGTGCAGCTGTGCACAGTGGCGGATTAAGTAGACCATGGGCCCTGGGATGTTACCCAAACTTGGGCCCCCATCCGCACCGGCTCCCTGCCGCGCCGTAACTATTTTTAACACTACCTTTTTGGGCAAGCATTAACAAATGGGTGTTACGATTCCCCTTGTCACAGGGCTGTGTCCCTACATACTGACAGTATCACACTGTGCAGGGACAAGTCCTACTGACAAGGGAAATTGTATATCAGTCCTGGACTGCAGAAAGACTTTTTGTGAAATGCAACGATTTCCTATAATAAACATGTCAGGAGAGGTGACAGATTCTATATAAATCTAGTGACTCACAGGTGACGACGTCTCAGATTCTAGTAGTTTTTTTCCTCTTTTCTTCTCCATCTGGTCCAGAGCTCATGACGACTTCTCCCGGCCATGACTCATTTCTGAAGAATTTGCCACTCAGATGTCTTCGGCTCCTCACTTTTCCAACATTTCCACACCTATAAACGAAAATAAAGTTATCATGGTGCCACATACTGTGCCCCTAAATATAATAGCACCAAATACTGCACGCCTGAATATAATAATACCACACACTGTAAAACACCACATACACACAGTCCCTTGTACATAGTGCCACACACAAACCCCTGTAGATATTACACACCCCCATGGATAGCGCCACACACAGCCCCCCTGTAGATATCACACATCCCCCCATAGAGAGCGTTACACACAGCCCCTGTAGATATTACACACACCCATAGATAGCGCCACACACAGCCCCCCGTAGATATCACACATCCCCCATGGAGAGCGTTACACATAGCCCCTATAGATAGTGCCATACAGCCCCACTGTAAAGAGCGCCACACAGCCCTCCCCCTCTTGTAAATAGCGCCAAAAAGCCCGCCTATAAAGAGTGCCACACACATACCGCTGTGGATAGCACTACATAGCCCCCCTTGTATATAGTGCTACACAGCCCTGCCCCTTTGTACATACTGTCACACAGCGCTCCCCACTTGTATATATTGTCATACAGCGCTCCCCCTTTGTATATAGTGTCACACAGAGCTCCCCTTTGTATATAGGGCCACAAAGCGCCCCCTTGTATATAGTGACAGAGAGCACTCCGCCCCCTTTGTATACAGGCCCACACCACACAGCGCTACCCTCCTCCTTGTATATAGGGCCACCCAGCACTCCCCCTTATATATAGTGTAATGGAGCAATCCCCCCCTCCTTGAATATATACACAGCGATAGTCCCCACCTAAAAAATATATACAGTTTACTTACCTTAACCCGTGGCGGTCGCTCCAGCTGAACGCGTGTGAATCCTCTGGACTAGACGCATGCGCAGACCGGCGTGATGCAGTACCTCATTACGCCGGCCTGCGCAGGGAGTTTTCCCAGCGCCTTATAGGCTGCAAGCCGAACGTGACTGGCTTCAGCCTGTAGTATTCATTTGACTCAGATACAAATGAATGTGGCTGCCGCTAGCACCGGGGCCCCCTCCGATGCTAACGACGCCACCGGGCATGAGGGGGCCCATTAAATTATGTGCGGTTCGGCCGGCCATGGAACCCCCGGAAGCAGGGCCGCCATCAGGGGGGTATTAGGGGTACTGGTGTGAGGGGCCCGGCCAAACCAAATTAAAAGGGGGGCCCGGCAACTGCCGCGACTTGCCATTGGTAGAAAAAAACAGGCCCCTGCAATGGGGCCCGTTTTTTTCACCACAGAATGTCGTGAGCTGCGGGCCCCCCTCTCGTAATAGGGGCCGTCGAACCGCCCGCGCGCGCAACCGATCGCGCGCACAAGGAAACTCCCGCGCGTGAGCACTCGCGAGCGTCCGCGAGCACGCACCCACGGAAGCCCGCACTCGAGACCGCCCGCGCGCGCACCCGCGGAAGCGCGCACCCGCGATCGCCAGCGCGCGCACCCGCGAACGAAGCGCGCGCAGCTGCGGACACACACATGGACAGAGCTTACCTGGAGCCTGGCTGGAGGTGAAGGACTGGACGTCTGGACCGAAGACATCGCCTGAAGAGGACTGGAGTGGGAGCCAGCAGCTCTTCAGACACAGTGAGTAAAGTGTCTGAAAGTGCTGTTTATGTATGGCCCTGTTCACACAGAGTATTTTGCAGGCAGAAAAAAAATCTGCCTCAAAATTCCTTAAAAAATTTTGAGGCAGATTTTGACCTGCCCACACTATCTTGCCGCGTTTTTTTGCTGCGTTTTTTGCCCGCAGCGATTGAGGTCAGCAGACAAAAAACGCAGCGAAAAATGCATTTTCTGTCTCCCACTGATTTCGATGAGAGGTCAGAGGCGGAACCGCGGCAAGAAAGGACGTGCTGCTTTTTCTTTTTTCTGCGACTGGCTCCCATTGATTTCAGATTAAATCAATGGGAGGCAGTTTTGGAAGTTTTTTGGTGCTGATTCTGACGCAGTGTCCGAGTCAATATCATGGCCAAAAAACTATGTGAACTGGGCCTTATTATTAGGGCTTATTCAGACGAACGTGTAATACGTCCGTGCAACGCGCGTGATTTTCACGCACCTCGCACGGACCTATGTTACTCTATGGGGCCGTGCAGACTGACAGTGATTTTCACGCAGCGTGTGTCCGTGTGTCCGCTGTGTAAAACTCACGACATGTCCAATATTTGTGCATTGTTCGCGCATCACGCACCCATTGAAGTCAATGGGTGCGTGAAAATCCCGCCCAGCACTGCCGCAGCAGTATAAACTATGAATGAAAACAGAAAAGCACCACGTGCTACAAACATACAAACAGAGTGTCATAATGATGGCGGCAGCGCGAAAATCACGCAACCGCGCATCATACGCTGCTGACACACGGAGCCGTTATGGACCTTTTGCATGCGCAAAACGCCACGTTTTTTGCGCGCGCAAAAAGCACACGCTTGTGTAAATCCGGCCTTAGGGTAGGAACACACTAGGCATGAACACTGCGGATTTTATGCAACACATTTTATTGTGGATAATCCGCAGCGTATTACAGTCGCAGCAGAGTGGATGAGATTTGAACAAATGTCATTCACACGCTGCAAAAAAAATTGACCTACAGTGTGGCTTTTTAAGCCGCAGCATGTCAATGTATTCTGTGGGATCGCTGCTCCTCTGTTGCGGAAATGCTGCGGTTCTGCCGCAAAAATCACAAATGAGAAAAAAAAAAAAGGTACTTTTTTAAATTTATAAAAAAGTTTAGACTTACCCCGGCCGTAGTCCTGGTGACGCGATCCTCTATTCTTAGCGCAGCCCGGCCTCCTGTCATGACGTTTCATCCCATGTGACTGCTGCAGCGGTCACATGGTCTACAGCGTCATCCCAGGAGGCGGGGCTACGTTCAGAAGAGAGAGATGCGTCACCAGGACTACGGCCGGGGCAAGTCTAAATTTTTTTTTCCCTGCAGGATTCCCGCAGCAGACATGCCTCACGAAACCTGCGCCACTATTTCGTGCGGTTTTGTTGTCGGAATTCCCTGCGGCTACCGGGGCGGATAAGCTGTGTAGTTTTACTCAGCATATCCGCCTAGTGTGTTCCTTATGATGTCGCTCCTGGAGCTGCTGCCGGTCTCTAAATAGGCAGTTGGTCCAGCTTAAAAAAATACAAAACTTTTGTGTTAGGGCCTGTTCACATCACCGTTCGCTTTGATCTCAATGGTGACGGAAACATCGCTAATGGTTTCCGTTCGTCACCATTCCGGCTGGTTTTCGGACGGAATCAATAGCGCTGTCGACTACGCTAATGGTGACGGAAACGGAAGCTGTGCTGTCACTTTCACTTTCCATTGCGGGGTTCACCTGATGGAAACATCAGACGGAACCCCGGAACGGAAGCGAACGGTGGTGTGAACAGGCCCTAACACAAAAGTTTTGTATTTTTTTAAGCTGGTTCACAAAAAAAGATCATTCCAAATTCTACTGAACCAACTGCCTATTTAGAGAGCGGCAGCAGCTCCAGGAGCGACATCATAAGGGACACAGTAGGCGGATATGCTGAGTAAAACTACACAGCTTATCCGCCCCGGTAGCCGCAGGGAATTCTGCCAGCAAAACCGCACCAAATAGTGGCGCAGGTTTCGTAAGGCATGTCCGCTGCGGGAATCCTGCAGGGAAAAAAAAGTTTAGACTTGCCCTGGCCGTAGTTTAGGTGACGCATCTCTCTCTTCTGAACGTAGCCCTGCCTCCTGGGATGACGCTGTAGACCATGTGACTGCTGCAGCAGTCACATGGGATGAAACGTCATGACAGGAGGCCGAGCTGCGCTAAGAATAGAGGATCGCGTCACCAGGACTACGGCCGGGGTAAGTCTAAACTTTTTTATAAATTTAAAAAAGTGCCTTTTTTTTTTTTCTCATTTGTGATTTTTGCGGCAGAACCGCAGCATTTCCGCAACAGAGGAGCAGCGATTCCACAGAATACATTGACATGCTGCGGCTTAAAAAGCCACACTGCAGGTCAATTTTTTTTGCAGCGTGTGAATGACATTTGTTCAAAAAACGCGGCAAGATAGTGTGGGCAGGTCAAAATCTGCCTCAAAATTCGGTGCGCGGTTCCAGGTGTTCGCCGGTGCACATGCGCGCGAGTTTGTGGGTGCGCGCGATCGGTCGCACGGGCGGTGGTGTTTGACGGCCCCCATGACGACCCCCATGCTACCCAGGGCCGCCATCAGGGGGGTATTAGGGGTTCTGAAGTGAGAGGCCCGGCCAAACCTAATTAAAAGGGGGGCCCGCAGCTCACGACATTCTTTTGGTGAAAAAAACTGGCCCCATTGCAGGGGCCTGTTTTTTTTCTACCAAAGGCAAGTCGCGGCAGTTTGCCGGGCCCCCCTTTCAATTAGGTTTGGCCGGGCCTCTCACATCAGTACCCCTAATACCCCCCCTGATGGCGGCCCTGAGTAGCATGATAAAGTGCTGGACGGAGTACCGTTAACAGGCGGTGCCACGGTAGGGGGGCCCAGAAAATTTAGCTGTAGGGGGCCCTGAAATTCCTGATGGCGGCCCTGCCCGGAAGTCTTGGGCCCCGGGCGGCCGCCCGAACTGCCCTAATGATAATCCGCCACTGGCTGTGCATCCCACTGAGAGAGGCTGCTATCCAGAAGCCACTGCATTTGAAAACTACTGTTGATGTGAGGCATAGAATGGGCAGCAGAGGAGAACTGGACAACAGGGACACCTGAGACCTCAGAAGCACCAAGGCTTAAGCTGTGGAGACATGTCATCCGTGAGGCAGCGATGGCTGCTATGGAACAGCAAATAGACAGTCCTGTGGTGAAGGACTGTGTGCTCTCTGAGGGGCAGAGCCACGAGCAGAGGGCAGCATGTTATGGAGCAGCTTAGTGTGTCAAAGAGGCAGTGATGCAGATGAGCTATGCTAAGGAGGAGTATCTAGTCATATGCCGGTCTGGAATGGTGATGGGTAGCAAGATGCTCATGCAGGGTGGAGCTAAGTTGGATAAAAATGGTTAGTCATTTCCCGCCGAGGCGGAAGGCTGGGTACCAGTAAGTAGCTGTAGTGGTGTTTGTAGTTTGGAGTATGGTGTCTGAGGAACTCACGCAGGTAGCCTGGTGGTGCTGTGAGCTGGCACTGGCGGCGCAGAGCTGAGGCCACAGGGTCAGGCTGTAATTAGATGAAGACTGGAGAGACACCTTGAGCCTAATAGCGGGCCGCATCTGAATCCCCATAGTTCAATATACTCTTGTATCAGGGATGATAATTTGAACCGTGAAATAATTAAGGAGACTCACTGTTGCCACCTCTATTACCCTTGTATCATGTTGTCCCAAAGATTGTGCTGGATTATGTAACTTTCAAGAACTGTAGCTCTCATCTGTGCGAGAGGTGGTGTAACTCCATTACGGCCTATACCTTCTACCAAAATTACCATAGTAAAGACTTGTTCAGTTGAATTTATCTGGGCATGTCTGAGACAATTTTATTTTGCGACTCACACAACTGCCTTACACTTGGCTTTACAGGCCATCAAAGACTGCTGCCGCTTTAATCACACTGCAGGGGATGGGATAGCTGTATAGTGGGCACACTTATACCGCCTAGTTTAACTAAAAATGTGTCATCTGACCCTCTTCCCACATCGCATGCTCCCTTTGCATAAGTTGGCGACTTAGGTATGGTGCACCGCCAAGGCTGTGACTCAATATAACGCACTGCCCTCCACGGTTCCGCTGTGGCATAACTCATTGTTTCCTCATATCCTTGAGTTATAGGACTCTATCTTCTGGATATCGCATAAGGTTAAGGTATTAGGTGATGTGTATGTGAACGACACTCTTAAGTACACAGTTACAAGATGCATTTAATTTGTCTAGCACGTCGTTTTATAGCTACTTGCAGTTGCGCCATGCACTCCAATGTCAATTCCCTAATAATGCATGTCCCTCTTCAGAGCACCCTTTAGTTGGCATTTTCACTTCCCAGGGTCCACGAGGCCTTATCTCAGCCTTATATACCCACCTCCTAGGAAACAAATTCGAGTCCACACAATTGGCAGTGGCAGGTAAATGGAAATCACAGATCCCTGGTTTATCTATGAAACACTGAACAGAGGCTTTAGAATCTCCGGTAAATGTCTGTCCGACAAAAAATAATCGCATGATACAGTTATTCTTTTCCACCAATGCTATCTTTCCCCAGTCCATATACATAAAATGGGAAGACTTGCCTATGACAGGTGTCACCAGTGTGGAAATCCTCATGCTGATTTCTGGCATGGGAATGCTCTTACATTTGCTTATTCTGGTCCGATGTAGTCTCCCTACTCTCCGACATCTTTATGATTCCAGTGCCCCAAACTCCACAGTTGTGCCTATTGGGTATCTTAGATGAATCCTCATGTCAACATCACATGCGTATTTTTCTATGGAAATCACTATTTTTTGCTAGGAAAGCCATAGCACTTAGATGGATAGGAGATCGCTCCCCTTCTGTTCATCAGTGGAAAAAACGAATCAACACAGCCAATACGATTCAAGAAGGGGATTTACAGAAATAGAGGCCGTCCCAATAAATTTATGAAAATCTGGGGTGCATGGTGCGAATTGACAATAACTGTTTTCTCCCTGAGTATTTGAGACAGGGCCAGCTCCAGGTTTATGTGGGCCCTTGGGCGACAGAAACTTAGTGGGCCCCTTTGCGGTGCAACTCGAGCGGCAACAGTATAAAGGCAGAAACATAATGCCAGAAGGATGTAACCATGGATCACTTACCATTCACATGTAAGTCATGGGCCAATGAATCCAGATAGTTTCTGTGATGTGTGAATCTTGATGTACCTGTTACACGGAGGTTGTGATTTCCGGAAGACCTGGTATCTGTAGGCTTCAATATTTCAGTACCTGGAGGAATAAGTGGTAAACATGATGTTGATAAACTGCTTCTACCAATACCACCTATACTGTCCCTTACAGGGCACCAACCCCCCCCAAAAAGGCGACCTTTAAGAAAATAGTTATAGTTCAGTTTTAGTGCCACCTTTCCACTCCCTACACAGTAATACCTCCCTATGTGCTCCCACACAGTAGTAATGTCCCATTTTTGCCCCTAAAGTATAGTTCTCTTTCGTGCCCCCATATATTAGTTGTGTCTCTATATATTAGTAAGTCGCCCATTGTGTCCCTATATATTTTTTTAGGTCTCCTTTGTGCCCCTACATATTAGTTAGGCCCAGGGACGTTGCTAGGGTCTTAAAAGATGAGGGGCACAAGCCCCGAGACATATATTTACCCACCTCCCCCGAAAAATAAATACATTTTTACATACATTTTAGAGACAGCATATCTATAAGACTAAGGCTCCTATTAGCTACACCGCTGGATAGAATTGGATGCATTGTCTCAGCATACAGTATCATACATGATAGGCTTAGATACATCGCCCAGCAGACAGTATCACACATGATATACTTGGATACGGGGCCCCAGCTGTAAGTATCCTTGTATTAACATACGTCCACCTCCCCCAAAAAATGTGTGTGTGTGTGTGTGTGTGTATGTATGTAATTGCTTTGCTTTGTTATGTGTTACTAACTAATTTTTTTGTGTGTTTGTGTTTATTACAGGTTCGGTTGTTGGACTACTTCAGATTCCAGGACTACTTGGATGACGGCTTTTTTTATTCTCAATAAAATGGTTAATGAGGGTTGTGTGTTATTTTTTTATTTCAATAAAATATTTTTTCTATGTCCTTGTATTTTATAAAACCTACCGTCTTAGTAATGGCCGCTGGCTGATTGACAACATCTATTACTAAGGTGGGGCTTAGTGTTAGCCAGTGCAGAGGCTATTGCTAACCCCCATTATTACCCCGGTACCCACCGCCACCAGTGGTGCCGGGAACAGCAGAGTACGATCCAGCACCCGACCATGTGTAGTGACGGACCGGTACTGGGGCGGCCGCAGGCTGGTAATATTAGGCTGGGAAAGGCCAGAAACAGTGGCCCTTCCCACCCTGATAATGCTGCCTGCCGCTGCTGTGTTGTGTCTTGCTGGCTATGAAAAATGGGGGGCCGTTTTTTCTTTTTAAAAAAAAAAAATTACGGGAGGTCCCCCCCATTTTTCATAACCAGCCAGATACAACACAGCAGCAGGCAGGCAGCATTACCAGGGTGGGAAGGGACACTGTTTCTGGCCTTTCCCAGCCTAATAATACCAGCCTGTAGCCGCCCCAGTGCCCGGCCGTCCCTACAGATGGTCGTGTACTGGATTGTATCCGGCTCTTCCCGGCACCCCTGGTGGTGGGGGGTACCGGGTTAATAATGGAGGGGTTAGTATTAGCCTCTGCACCGGCTAACACTAAGCCCTGCCTCAGTAATGGACGCTGTCAATCAGCCAATGGCCATTACTGAGGCCTCATGCACACGAATGTAAAAACGCCCATAATTACGGGCCCATGGACTTCTATTCGCCACGGGTGCCCGTGCCATTGAAAAATATGGAACATGTCCTATTTCAGGCACGTGCAGGCCCATAGAAGTCTATGGGGCTCCCGTAATTACGGGTGGCTACGTGTGTGCACCCGTAATTACGGAGCGTTGCTAGGCGATGTCAGGGGATAGTCACTGTCCAGAGTGCTGAAAGAGTTAACTCATCGGCAGTAACTCTTTCAGCACCCGGGACAGTGACTACCGCTGGAGTTAAAAGTATTAAAAGTTAACTCACCTGCTTCTTCCTCCAGTCCGGCCTCCCGGGATGACGTTTCATCCCATGTGACCGCTGCAGCCAATTACAGGCTGCAGCGGTCACATGGACTGCCGCGTCATCCAGGGAGGTCGGACTGGATGTCAAAAGAGGGACACGTCACCAAGACAACGGTACGTATGAACTTCTTTTACTTTCAATCGCTGCGGAAACTCTGCACCTTCTCTCTTTCCACCACTGATAGAGAGAAGGGGCTGCCGATTAGTGCAGAGAAAACGGGTCCGTAAATACGGGTGGAATACTGGTGACACCGGACCCGTATTTACGGGCACGGTTCCGTAAATACTGGTGGAATACGGGTCGAATACGTGTGACAAAGGACCCGTATTTATGCCAGTATTTATGGGAGGAAAAAAATAAGTTCATGTGCATGAGGCCTGAAGCGGTAGTAATTAAAGCTTAAAAGAAAATACAAGGACAGAGAAAAAATATTTTATTGAAATAAAAAAAAAACACACAACCCTCGTTAACCTTTTAATTGAAAATAAAAAAAGACGTCATCGAAGTAGTCCTCGAATCCAACATAGTCCAATGACCGAACCTGTAAAAAAACACAAACACACAAAAAAAATGACTAACACATGTGGTAGGCTTAGATACAGGGCCAATGTGTGATACTGTCTAGACCATGTACCTAAGCCTACCTTTCTTGAACGGGACCTTAAGGCGCAAGTTCCTAGACTATAACCACACCAGATCCCCGACCATAAGCAAGGGGTTAGCAGAACGTCTTCTATCAGCCTGAGTTTTTTGTACGCTCTGGGACACCTCTAGGTTCTTCTGAACCTGGGCCCAGACTGTGCACAGTTCCCGATGAACGACCTCTACCTCGAGATTATTGGAACTACCAGGTGAAACGGAGGAGAACCGTGGATTAAACACAAAATTACAGAAAAAGGGGGAGACCCCTGACGAGTTACTGACCCGGTTATTAAGGGAAAATTCGGCGAGGGGAATGAATGAGACCCAAACAAATTGACACAGAGATAAAACACCTTAAATATTGTTCTAGAGATTGATTAGTCCTCTCAGTTTGGCCATTAGTTTTAGGATGGAAGGCAGAGGAGAAGGACAGATCAATCTCCAACTTTTTACAGAAGGCTCTCCAAAACAATGAAACAAATTGTACCCCTCTGTCCGAAACAATATTGACAGGGACCCCATGGAGACGCAGGATGTGTTTGACAATTAAGGTAGCTAACGTCTTGGCATTGGGTAGTTTCTTGAGGGGCACAAAGTGACACATCTTACTGAAGCGGTCTACTACAACCCACACCACCGACTTGCCTTGAGATGGAGGCAAATCGGTGATAAAATCCATGGAGATATGGGTCCAAGGTCTCTGGGGAATGGGCAAAGAACGTAGTAAGCCCGCTGGTCGGGACCTGGGAGTCTTGGACCTAGCACAAACCTCACAAGCGGCGACGTAGGCCTTAACGTCTTTAGGCAACCGAGGCCACCAATAGTTTCTGCCAATGAGGTGTTTGGTACCCAGGACGCCTGGATGACCAGATAGTGCAGAGTCATGGTTTTCCCTAAGTACCCTTAGCCGGAATTGCAGGGGAACAAACAGCTTGTCCTCAGGAAGGTTCCCGGGAGCTGAACCTTGATCAGCCGCAATTTCTGAGACTAAATCAGAATCAATAGAAGAAATGATTATACCAGGAGGCAGAATACAAGCAGGATCTTCCTCCGAAGGGGGGCTGGCCATGAAGCTACGCGACAGTGCATCGGCCTTAATATTTTTAGACCCAGCCCTATAGGTAACCAAAAAATTGAATCTGGTAAAAAATAGCGCCCATCGAGCTTGTCTCGGGTTTAGCCTCCGGGCAGATTCTAGGAAAACCAGATTCTTGTGGTCAGTAAGGACCGTTACCTGGTGCCTAGCCCCTCCAGGAAGTGGTGCCACTCTTCAAATGCCCATTTAATGGCTAAGAGTTTGCGCTTGCCAATATCATAGTTACTCTCAGTTGGCGAAAACTTCCTGGAGAAGACGGAGATGGGTGAGGGACCTGGTACCCTGGGACAAGACAGCCCCCACTCCCACCTCGGAATGCGTCAACTTCCACGATAAATGGCTCCATTTGGTTGGGCTGAACCAGCACCGGGGCCGAGATAAAGCACTTCTTAAGGACCTCAAAAGCCTGAACAGCCTCAGGAGGCCAGTGGAGGAGATCAGCACCTTTGCGAGTGAGGTCCGTAAGAGGCTTAGCGATGACCGAGAAGTTAGCAATAAATCTCCTGTAATAATTAGCGAACCCAAAGAAACACTGTAACGCCTTCAGGGAGGCAGGTTGGACCCATTCCGCCACAGCCTGGACCTTGGCGGGGTCCATGCGGAATTCATGAGGAGTGAGGATTTGACCCAAAAATGGTATCTCCTGTACCCCAAACACACATTTTTCGGTTTTGGCAAACAGTTTGTTTTCCCGAAGGACCTGGAGCACCTTCCTGACATGCTCAATGTGGGAGGACAAGTCCTTGGAAAACACCAGTATGTCTTCAAGGTACACTACAAGAAATACCCCCAGGTAATCCCTTAAAATTTCATTTATGAAATTCTGGAAGACCGCAGGAGCATTACACAACCCAAAGGGCATGACGAGGTATTCGGTGTTAAACGCAGTCTTCCACTCATCCCCCTCTTTGATGCGGATAAGGTTATACGCCCCCCGTAGATCAAACTGAGAGAACCATTGGGCCCTAATCTACACGCCACTCTGTCTCTGCCTACTTGCAACGACCCGCCCTAGGCGACGGGGTACAACTGGGCGGCGGTCCCTACGCTCAGTAAGTGCACGAGACAAACAGACAAGGGTACACAAAACTAAGGGAAATGGGGCAGTTGCCCACGGCAACACCGTGAGCAACAAGGGAGGTGAACGAGCCGAGTCAAACCAGGAGTGTACGAGGTACCAAACGCAGAGCAGGATAGTAGTAAGTAAGCCAGGGTCAGTATGGAGCAGGATCAAATAGTCAGAAGCTGTAGCTGGGCCAGGAAACCACACGAGAAGAATCACAAGCAAAGGAGGAACAGGAAAGGCAGGTATAAATAGACCGAGGGCGGGAGATAGCTGAGTCTGGCCAGGCTGCGATAGGCTCTCCCACTCCTAAGCCTGCCAGCCTGAGTGGTGGAAGCTGGAGTAAGTCTCAGAGACATAGACTCAGGTGCCGACTGATTACCTATGGGCGTTAACCCCGAAGCTGTGCCTGGCAGATCCTTTACAGTGTGTGTGTATATATGTGTCTGTATATGTATACATGCTTTATGTGTGTGTGTGTATATATATATATATATGTGTGTGTGTCTGTATATGTATGCATGCCCTGTGTCTGTCTGTGTGTGTATGTGTGTGTATATATATGTGTCTGTATATGTATACATGCCTTATGTCTGTCTATGTATATATATATATATATATATATATATATATATATATATATATATACATATATGTGTGTATGTCTGTATATGAATACATGCCTTGTGTCTGTCTGTGTGTATATATGTATATCTATGTCTGTATATGTATACATGCCTTGTGTCTGTCTGTCTGTGTATGTGTGTGTGCATATATGTGTCTGTATATGTATACATGCTTTATGTCTGTCTGTATATATATATATATATATATATATATATATGTCTGTATATGTATACATACATGCCTTGTCTGTCTCTGTGTATGTATGTGTGTGTGTGTGTGTGTGTGTGTGTGTGTGTGTGTGTGTGTGTGTGTATATATATGTGTCTGTATATGTATACATGCTTTATGTCTGTCTGTGTGTGTATATATGTACACATGCCTCGTGTGTGTGTGTATATATATATGTGTATATTTGCCTGTATTTGTAGAGGGCAGCAATAGAGTCCCCCGCACAGGGCGCCATCCAACCTAAGGCCGGCCCTGCGTGATCTGCCCTTGCAGTATATTACCTACTGAGGGCTCTTTGGGGGTATTGCAGTCAGTCAGATGCTCAGCCCCCCCTACAGTATAATCCCCATTATAGAGCCCTCAGTAGTTCTTATTATACTGTAAGGGAGGGGGCCAGAGCATCTAACTGACTGCTGAGAGCTCTATGGGGGGGGGGGGGGGATAACTCCCCCCCCCCACAGAGCCATCAGAGTCGAACACTCAGACTCCTCATGTAGTATAATTTCCCCCATATCATCCTCAGTAGTTATTATAGTGGGGGGGGGGGGGGGGGGTGTCTGACTGCTTCAAATTGTAATAACACCTTTAAAGTGTAAATAAACTTTAAATAATTTTTTTAACACATCACACTGACATGTCCGAAGTTTTGTTTGGTGGGGGTGCGAGCACTGGGATCCCCACTGATCGCTAAAATGAAGCGTCAGAAGCACTGGCGTAGCTATAGGGGTCGCAGCGGTCGCAATTGCGACCGGGCCCCGAAGCCAGGGGGGCCCACGGCCCCCCGCACCACATCAATAAAAAGTTACTATAGTAACTCGGGCCGCGGGCCCCTGTTACTATAGTAACAGACTTTACTTACCTTCCTGGTTCCGGATCGCAGCGGAGGTCCTGATGTCAGGCGCTGTGCGCAGCGCATGACGTCACAGCGCTATGCCGCCGCGCACAGCATCGAGACTACAGAACTCCCGCCGCGGCCGAAGAGGAAGGTAAGGTTAGCCCTGACTGGCGGGGTCCGACTCCCGGGACCCGCCAATCAGCTGTTTTGAAGGGGCCGCAGCACTCGTACGAGAGCTGCTCCCCTTCATTCCTGTCACTTCATTCCGGTCACACTGTGAATCGGTGTCGGCGATTCACAGTGTGGGCGAGTAGTGAAATGAAGTGGAAGCAGCTCTCGTACGAGTGCTGCGGCCCCTTCAAAACAGCTGATTTGCGGGTCCCGGGCGACACATCAGCTATTGATGGCCTATCCTGTGGATAGGCCATCAATGTTTAGGGACTGCACAACCCCTAAGCCTACGATGTATCAGGCTTAGGGGGCCCATGAGACAGGATCACAGATTGTGTGATCCTGTCTGCTGGGCCCTGTATCTAAGCCAATCACATGGTAGGCTTAGATACATGGCCCATGCGTGATCCTGTCTGCTGGGCCCTGTATCTAAGCCTACCACACTGTAGGTTTAGATACAGGGCCCCAGCACACAGTAATCTTATACTGTATAAGATTACTGTCTGCTGGACCCTGTATCTAAGCCTACCTTGTGGTAGGTTTAGATACAGGGTCCCACAGACAGTATCACACATGGGCCCTGTATCTAAGCCTTAGGGTATGTGCACACACACTAATTACGTCCGTAATTGACGGACGTATTTCGGCCGCAAGTCCCGGACCGAACACAGTGCAAGGAGCCGGGCTCCTAGCATCATACTTATGTACGACGCTAGGAGTCCCTGCCTTGCTGCAGGACAACTGTCCCGTAGTATAATCATGTTTACAGTACGGGACAGTTGTCCTGCAGCGAGGCAGGGACTCCTAGCATCGTACATAACTATGATGCTAGGAGCCCGGCTCCCTGCACTGTGTTCGGTCCGGGACTTGCGGCCGAAATACGTCCGTCAATTACGGACGTAATTAGTGTGTGTGCACATACCCTAACACATGTGTTACTAATCATTTTTTGTGTGTTTTCTTACAGGTTCGGTCGTTGGACTACGGCGGATTCCAGGACTACTTCGATGACAGCTTTTTTTTTTATTAATAAAATGGTTAATGAGGGCTGTGTGGGTTTTTTTTTTATTTCAATAAAATATTTTTTCTATGTCTTTGTGGTTTTTTTTTTAAACTATATTACTACCGCCTTAGTAATGGCCGCCGGCTGATTGACAGCATCCATTGCTAAGGCGGGGCTTAGTGTTAGCAGGTACAGAGGCTAACACTAACCCCCATTATTACCCCGTTACCCACCACCACCAGGGGTGCTGGGAAGAGCCGAGTACCATCCAGTACTTGACCATCTGTAGTGATGGTTGGCCACTGGGGTGGCCGCAGGCTGGTATTATCAGGAGGGGAAAGGTCGAAAACAGTGGCCCTTCCCATCCTGGTAATGCTAGGCTGTTGCTGCTTTATTGTATCTGGCTGGTTATGAAAATGGGGGGGACCCCACGTCATTTAAAAAAATAAAAAATAATTGGAAAGAATGATGTCGGGTTCCCCCCAATTTTCATAACCAGCCAGATACAACACAGCAGCAGCAGGCAGCATTACAAGGGTGGGAGGGCCACTGTTTTTGGCCTTCCCCAGCCTAATACTACCAGCCTGCGGCCACCCCGGTGCCTGCCCGTCACTACAGATGGTCGGGTACTGGTTTGTACCCGGCTCTTCCCAGTACCCCTGGTGGCGGTGGGTACCGGGGTAATAATGGGGGTTGGTGTTAGCCTCTGCACCGGCTGACATTAAGCCTCGCCTTAGTAATGGAGGTTGTCAATCAGCCAGCGGCCATTACTAAGGCGGTGATAATAAAGTTTAAAAAGATACAAGCACATAGAAAAAATATTTTATTGAAATAAAAAAACACAACCCTCATTAACCATTTTATTGAGAATAAAAAAAACGCCGTCATTGAAGTCCTCAAATCCGAAGTCCAACAACCGAACCTGTAAAAAAACACAAACACGCAAAAATAATCAGTAACACATAAAGAAGCAAAATTATTATTCTTACCTATCCTGGGTCCAGCGCTGGAGCCGCAATGTCAGCGAGCTGGGCCCTGTATCTAATCCTATCATGTGTGATACTGTCTGCTGAGCTGTGTATCTAATCCAATCATGTATGATACTGTCTGCTGGGCCCTATATCTAATCCGATCATGTGTGATACTGTCTGCTGAGCCACTGTATCTAATCCTATCATGTGTGATACTGTCTGCTGAGCCACTGTATCTAATCCTATCATGTGTGGTACTGTCTGCTGAGCCACTGTATCTAATCCTATCATGTGTGATACTGTCTGCTGAGCCACTGTATCTAATCCTATCATGTGTGGTACTGTCTGCTGAGCCACTGTATCTAATCCTATCATGTGTGATACTGTCTGCTGGGCCACTGTATCTAATCCTATCATGTGTAATACTGTCTGCTGAGCTGTGTATCTAATCCTATCATGTGTGATACTGCCTTCTGAGCCACTGTATCTAATGCTATCATGTGTGATACTGTCTGCTCAGCCACTGTATCTAATCCTATCCATAGTTTATAGGGTCGTAGTGCTATAGATATGCTATGCTATCTCATATACACACTTTTTTTTGGGGCGGACACATATGTATTGGGGCTATTTCCCGGACATTTTAAGCCCTGAGGGTATGTTCACACGGCAGCGTCCGTTACGGCTGAAATTACTGTGCTGTTTTCAGGAGAAAACAGCACCGTAATTTCAGCCGTAATGGCATGTGGAGGCGTCTTTTGCTGCGTCCATTACGGAAGTAACTGAAGCTGGTTTTCCATGGAGTCCATGGAAAACGGCTCCATTTACATCTGAAGAAGTGACAGGCACTTTTTTACGCGCCGCCTTTTGACAGCGACGCGTAAAAAAAAATGACCGTCGGCACAGAACATCGTAAGACCCATTCAAATGAATGGGCAGATGTTTGCCGACGCTTTTGAGCCGCATTTTCGGACGTAATTCAATGCTAAAACGCCCTAATTACATCCGTAAATAGTGTGTGTGAACCCAGCCTTAGTGACGCCCCCGGCTGCTAGTGCTGCATTGTTTTGTCACTTAGGAGACCCAGCGATGCAGCTGAAAGCCGCGGACCGTCGGCCATGAGAAGTTTGCGGGGGGGGGGGGCCCAGTAAGAATTTTTGCATCGGGGCCCATGAGCCTCTAGCTACGCCCCTGGTCAGAAGTGCTCAGGTGAGCGCTGTGCCGCTTCATTTCTGATTGGCTTTTCTCGGATCGGTGTATGGGCTCAAAGACTCAGTGGAGGTCTCAGTGCTCGGACATCCACCGGCCAAACTTCAGACATGTCAGTGTGACATTTCAAAAGTTTATAAAAATTTAGTTACACTTTAAAAGAAAGGTGTTATCATTTTTATTAGAGGAGTCCCTATTGTGCGCCACAATAGAATTTACAGTTCATTGATCTCTAGTTTCTATTGCGGCACAGGGGAGAAGACTC
Source organism: Rhinoderma darwinii (assembly GCF_050947455.1). NCBI lineage: Eukaryota > Metazoa > Chordata > Amphibia > Anura > Rhinodermatidae > Rhinoderma > Rhinoderma darwinii. The sequence goes on from NC_134687.1 coordinate 119,986,020, forward strand.
CTGTGGGTGTGTATACGTTTTTTAATTTTTCTTATTGCAAATTTTTGTTTTGTAGGTTCCGCTGAACCGTTTGGACTACGTCGATGATTTACACTTCATTTTTTTTTTTTTTTATAAAACGGTCAAAGAAGTTTGTGTGGGGCGTATTTTTTTAAATAAAAAAAAAATATTTTGTTTCTGTTTTTTTAATACTTTATTACCACCTTAGTAATGGCAGTTGTCTGATTGTTGACGTCCACTACTAAGGCGGGGCTTAGTGTTAGCCAGCAAAAAGGCAGACACTAACGACCCATTATTACGTTGGGACCCACCACCAGGGGCGTAGCTAGGGGGGGCAGGCGGGGCATGTGCCCCGGGCGCAGTTCAGAGGGGGGCGCCAGCGCCACCTCCTCCTGCACTATAATTGTACCTGTGTCGCAAGGACACATGTACAATTAGAAGCAATGAATGACCGGGCACGGAACGTGCCCGGCCATTCAGCACCTTTCCACGAATGAAGCGACTGGTACCTTTTGTACCAGTGACGCTTCCGTCGATGAAAGGCGCTGACTGACTGACAGGGAAAGTCATCCTGCCCAGCCAATCAGCGCCTTTCATAGACGCTGTGTTCAACCCCCTGGAGACCTGCGCAGAAGAGAGCAGGTCTCCATGGCTGCCGGACGGCGTGGGAGCGGGAATAAGGTGAGTTTGAATTTTTTTTTTTTTAAATTGTAATAGAAGTGTGTGGCTGTATCTGCGGGGGGGACTTTGTCTACACGGGGGGGACTTTGTCTACATGGGGGACTTTATCTACGGGGGGCTTTATCTACGGGGGGTGTCTATCTACAGGGGGACTATATCTACAGGGCTGGACTATATACAGGGGACTATATCTACAGGGGGGCTATATACTGGAGTGGGCTGTCTATAGAGCACCATATACAGGGGTGGGCTATATAGTATATAGCCCCCTGTAGATATAGCCCACCCCTGTATATGGTGCTCCATAGATAGGCCACCCCAGAATATAGCCCCCCTGTACATATAGTCGCCCTGTATATAGCCCAGCCCTGTAGATATAGCCCACCCCTGTAGATATAGCCCTCCTGTATATATAGCCCACCCCTGTAGATATATCCCACCCCTGTAGATATAGCCCCCCTGTAGATATAGCCCCCTGTAGATATATTCCCCCTGTATATAGCCCCCCCTCTGTAGATATAGCCCCCTGTGTATAGCTCCCCTCTGTAGATATAGCCCCCCTGTGTATAGCCCACCCCTGTAGATATAGCCCCCCTGTGTATATCCCAGCCCTGTGTATAGCCCAGCCCTGTAGATATGGTCTCCCTGTAGATATGGTCCCCCTGTAGATATAGTCCCCCAGTAGATATGGTCCCCCCTGTATATAGTCCCCCTGTAGATATAGTCCCCCTGTAGATATAGCCCACCCCTGTATATAGTCCCCCTGTAGATATAGCCCACCCCTGTATATAGTATCCCACAAATAGCTCCCCCTATAGTGCTCCACAGAAAGCCCACCCCTGTATATAGCCCCCTTGTACATATAGTCCACCCCTGTATATAGTGCTCCACAGATAGCCCACCCTTGTATATAGTATATACAGGGGTGGGCTATCTGTGGAGCACTATATACAGGGGTGGACTATCTAGTGGAGCACTATATACAGGGGTGGACTATATGTACAAGGGGGGGCTATATACAGGGGTGGGCTATCTGTGAAACACTATATACAGGGGTGGACTATATGTGGAGCACTATATACAGAGGTGGGCTATATCTACAGGGGGCTATATACAGGGTGGGCTATCTGTAGAGCACTATAGGGGGAGTTATTTGTGGGACACTATATACAGGGGTGGGCTATATGGGGGCACTATCTACAGGGGCTCTATGGCAGGCACTATCTACAGGGGGCTCTATGGCAGGCACTATCTACAGGGGGCACAGTGTGTGGGTGTGGGACATGGTGTATGGTGCTATTATAATTAGAGGTGCAGTGTATAGCGCTATTATATTTAGGTGCGTAGTATGTGGTATAATGATAACTTAATATTTATTTATAGGTGCAGAAATGTTGGAAAAGTGAGAAGCTGAAGACATCTGAGCGGCAAACTGCAGAAATGGGCTGTGACCGGGTGAAGTCATCATAGAGGTCTGGACCGGATGGAGAGATAGAACTACAATCTGAGACATCACCGGTGAGTCACTTAATGTAAATGTTCACTCTGCCTCTAATCAGCACTGTAGTCACTGTATGATCTGCAGCGAGATGGTAATATGATTATGATAGGATTTATTTTTTGTGAAACGGCATCTCCCAGCATATCCTTACCATTGTTCGGGCCATGCTGGGAGCTGTAGTTTTACGCCGTACAAACCTATATGGCAGGGGTTGCACTAAATTGAGCTGTATTTGTGCTGGTGTTGTATATATATGTAGTGAGCTTGGTTCTGGTGTTGTGTATATGTAGTGAGCTTGGTACTGGTATTGTGTATATGTAGTGAGCTTGGTTCTGGTGTTGTGTATAGAACCATATTGCTTGTGAAATGTACAAATAATTTTATGCTTGCGTTACATAAAAAGAAATGACACGTCGATTGGTAGAGAAAACAAACACGGCGAGGGGGAAGGAGATGTCGGGAAAGAGGTTGGGGGGGGCGCCAAACGGAATCTTTGCCCCGGGTGCTGGAGAACCTAGCTACGCCTCTGCCCACCACCACCAGGGGCGCTGGGAAGAGCCGGGTGCAATCCAGTACCCGACCATCTGTAGTGATAGATGGGCACTGGGGCGGCCGCAGGCTGGTGTTATCAGGCTGGGAAGGGAGAGAAACCTTGGCCCTTCCCATCCTGGTAATTAGAGATGAGCGAACTTATCAAAAGTTCGGTTCGGCTAGTTCACCGAATTTCACAAAAAAGTTCGGTTCGGACCGAACTAGTTCTGACCGAACCTGTCACTTACGTGCGCCGAGCATGCTACTGTCCGGGGTGCTGATAGAGTTAATGGGCTGCACTAACTCTTTCAGCAACCTTCACAGTACATGCTCGGCGCGCGGAAAATACAATTTTAATAAATGTAATTAAAAAATAAAAATTATACGTTCGTACTTACTTTCCTCCTGTCCGGCCTCCAGCAATGACGTTTCATCCCTTTCGCCGCTGCAGCCAATCACAGGCTGTAGTGGCGGTCACGCACGCCAGGATGACGCTTCATCCCACGTGACCGCCTCTGCAGCCAATCACAGGCTGCAGCGGCGACATGGATGAAACGTCAAACGCTGGAGGCCTGACAGGAGGAAAGTAAGTATGAACGTATTATTATTTTTTTTGGCATGTATGTATGTATGTATGTATGTTGGCATGTATGTATGTTGTCATGTATGTATATCTGTGCATGTATGTTGGCATGTATGTATATATGTGCATGTTTGTATGTATATTTGCATGTATATATTTGCATGTATGTATGTATGTTTGCATGTATGTATGTTTGCATGTATGTATTTTTGCATGTATGTTGTCTAGTATGTATGTTGTCATGTATGTATGTATATATGTGCATGTGTGTATGTATATTTGTATGTATGTATGTATGTTTGCATGAATGTATGTATGTTTGCATGTATGTATGTATGCATGTTTGTATGTATATTTGCATGTGTGTATATATATATGTATGTTGTCATGTATGTATGTATGTATGTTGTCATGTATGTATATATGTGCATGTATGTTGGCATGTATGTATATATGTGCATGTGTGTATGTATGTATATTTGCATGTATATATTTGCATGTATGTATGTTGTCATGTATGTATGTATGTATGTATATATGTGCATGTATGTTTGCATGTATGTTGGCATGTATGTATACATGTGCATGTTTGTATGTATATTTGCATGTATATATGTTTGCATGTGTGTATGTATGTTTGCATGTATGTATGTATGTATGTTTGCATGTATGTATGTTGTCATGTATGTTTGTATGTATGTTGTCATGTATGTATGTATGTATATATGTGCATGTATGTATGTTTGCATGTTTTTATTTTTGCATGTATGTTTGCATGTATGTTTATATATATGTGCATGTATGTAATTATGTTTGCATGTATTTATGTTTGCATGTATATTTGTGCATGCTTGTATATATGTATGTATGTATCTTTGCATGTTTGTTTGTATGTATGTTTTCATGTGTGTGTGTGTATGCATGTATGTATGATAGTTTGCATGTATATATGTGTGTATGTTTGCATGTATGTATATTTGCATGTATATATGTGCATGCTTGTATGTATGTTTGTATATATGTATGTATGGCCATGTATGATACTGTCTGCTGGCGCCCGGTATCTAAGTCAACTTCACGGCAGGCTTCTATACATGGTATAAAAGTCAGTATCACACATTAAACTGAATCTAAGCCTACGACATGTTTTATTTCATTTTTTTTTTCACAGGTTTGGTGTTTGGACTACGTCGGTTTCGAGGACTACTTAGATGACGTTTTTTTTCTACAATAAAATGGTTAATGAGGGTTGTGTTGGGGGTGCTTTATTTCAATAAAATATTTTATCTATATCTTTGTCTTTTTCTTTTCAAATTTTATTACTACCACTTTAGTAATGGCCGCTGTCTGAGTGACAACATCCATTACTAAGGCGAGGCTTAGTGTTAGCCGGTGCAGAGGCTAACACTAACCACCATTATTACCCCGGTACCCACCACCACCAGGGGTGCCGGGAAGAGCCAGGTACGATCCAGTACCCGACCATCTGTAGTGATGGTCGGGCTCTGGGGCGGCCGCAGGCTGGTACTACGAGGCTGGGAAGGGCCAAAAACAGTGGACCTTCCCACCCTTGTAATGCTAGGCTGCTGCTGCTGTGTTGTATCTGGCTGGTTATAAAAGTGGGGGGACCCCACGTCATTTTTTAAAATTATTTATTTAATTTTTTTTTTTTAAAAGACATGGGGTTCCACCCAATTTATCATAACCAGCCACAAACAACACAGTGTTATTAGCCTGGGAATGGACAAAACCATTGGCCCTTCCCACCAATGTAATGCCAGACTGCTGCGGCCTTGTATATGGCTGGTTATTAAAAATGTGGGGGACCCGTCTATTGCTAAATTTGTTAAATTCAAAAAAAAAAACGACGTGGGGGTCCCCCCCATTTTTATAACCAGCCCGATACAACACAGCAGCAGCAGCCTAGCATTACAAGGGTGGGAAGGTCCACTGATTTTGGCCCTTCCCAGCCTCATAATACCAGCCTACGGCCGCCCCAGTACCCGACCATCACAACAGATGGTCGGGTACTGGATCGTACCAAGCTCTTCCCGGCACCCCTGGTGGTGGTGGGTACCGGGGTAATAATGGGTGGTTAGTGCTAGCCTCTGCACCGGCTAACACTAAGTACCGCCTTAATAATGGACGCTGTCAATCAGCCAACTGCCATTATCTAGGCACTAATAAAGTTTAAAAAAAAACACAAAGACAATTCTTTTTTATTGAAATAAGAAATCCCCAACAAAACCCTCGTTAACCATTTTATTAAAATTTGAAAAAACGTAGATCTACGCAGTAGTCCAACGAATCGAAGATGTAGTCCAATCGGTACATCAAAATCTGCAACAACATAAAAAAACAGTTATCAATGTGAACAATAACAATACTTCTACTCACCTACACTCATATATACACGCACACACAAACAAACAACCATACACAGACACACACATATATACACAAACACAACAAGATATAAACACACACACACACACATAAACAGACAAACACACACATATACACGTACTCACACATATACAAACAAAAACACATATCCAAACACACATACACGAACACATATACACAAACACATATACAAACAAAAACACACATACCCAAACACACATATACACAAACACATATACACAAACACACCCATATATACACACAAACACACACCCATATACACACATATACACAAACACACACATACAAAAACACACACAAACATCTACACACAAACATATACACAAATACACCCATATATACACAAACATATACACAAACGCATATACACAAACACACCCATATATACACACACACACATATACACAAACATACATATAAAAACAAAAACAGACAAAGTCACATACCCAAACACACATATATACACAAACACACACATACACAAACACGGTTTCTTTTAAATGCTGCTGGGGAACCCGCTCGATCCACTATATAAGGCTGCGCTACAGTGCAGCATTTAAAAGAAACAGGATCCTGACCTGTCCATAGAGTTTAAGGCAGCACAGAGTATTTCAGGAGATGAGCATGCAGATTCAGTGCTGCTGTGAACTCTGCTCTTACCATTACGTAGCTCTCAGTCTGTTACCTCTCCTCCACTCCTGTCCTCCAGAACACCTTCACATGATTGGCAAGTCACCACGTAATGGTAAGAGCAGAGTTCACAGCAGCACAGAGTATTTCAGGAGATGAGCGTGCAGATCTTGTGCGGGGTGGTGACTTGCCAATCATGTGAAGGTGTTATTGAGGACAGGAGTGGAGGAGAGGTAACAGACTGAGCTACGTAATGGTAAGAGCAGAGTTCACAGCAGCACAGAGTATTTCAGGAGAGGAGCTTGCAGAAATTTGGCCGTGTGAACATACCCTTAGGCAGCACAGAGTATTTCAGGAGATGAGCACGGGCAGCCGTTCGTTTTTCCGAGCCGTGCTCCCATTATGCACACGACCGTAAAAACACCCGTTATTGCGGGTCGGAATTACGACCCGCAATAACGGGCTCATAGACTTCTGTTACCCACGGGTACCTTTCCGTTTTCTCACGGGAAGGTGCCCGTGCCGTTAAAAAAATAGAACATGTTCTATTTTTCTATTTTACGGGCCGTGCTGCTATAATTATAATGACAGCACGGTTCGCAAAAGCGGCCCGTAAAATTACGAGTCGTAATTACGAGCACGGCCCGTAAAATTAAAAAATAGAACATGTTCTATCTTTTTAACGGCACGGGCACCTTCCCGTGAGAAAACGGGAAGGTACCCGTGGCTAACAGAAGTCTATGGGCCCGCTATTTCGGGTCGTAATTACGACCCGTGATAACGGGTGTTTTTATGGTCGTGTGCATGAGGCCCCGTAATGACGGGTGGCTACATGTGTGCACCCGTCATTACGGCAGCGTTGCTAGGCGACGTCAGTAAGGGTATGTGCACACACACTAATTACGTCCGTAACTGACGGACGTATTTCGGCCGCAAGTACCGGACCGAACACACTGCAGGGAGTCGGGCTCCTAGCATCATACTTATGTACGATGCTAGGAGTCCCTGCCTCTCCGTGGAACTACTGTCCCGTGCTGAAAACATGATTACAGTACGGGACAGTTGTCCTGCAGAGAGGCAGGGACTCCTAGCATCGTACATAAGTATGATGCTAGGAGCCCGCTCCCTGCACTGTGTTCGGTCCGGTACTTGCGGCCGAAATACGTCCGTCAATTACGGACGTAATTAGTGTGTGTGCACATACACTAAATAGTCACTGTTCAGGGTGCTGAAAGAGTTAACTGATCGGCAGTAACTGTTTCAGTACCCTGGACAGTGACTACCGATCACAGCACCTGTAAAAAAAAAGACGTTCATACTTACCGGGAACTCCCTGCTTCCTCCAGTCCGGTCTCCTGGCCGTTGCCTTGGTGACGCGTCCCTCTCGACATCCCTTGATGACGATGCAGCCCATGTGAGCGCTGCAGCCAATCACAGGCTGCCGCGGCCTCTGCAGCCAATCACAGGCTGCAGAGGCCTCTGCAGCCAATCACAGGCTGCAGAGGCCTCTGCAGCCAATCACAGGCTGCCGCGTCAGAAAAGGTCGGACTGGAGGAAGAAGAGGGACTCGTCCGCAAGACAACGACCGGGTACGTATGAAATGCTTTTTATTTTATTTTTAATCAGCAGCCTCTTTTCTCTATCAGTGATTGATAGAGACAAGTGGCTGCCGATTTGTATAATGTTTTTGACCGGGTTCGGTCAAAACGGGTTCGGCCGAACCCGGTGAAGTTCGGATTCGCTGCAAACCGAACTTTTCCGGAAGTTCGGACCGAAACCGGGTTCGGTTGTCCCGGTTCGCTCATCTCTACTGGTAAAGGCTGCTGCTGTTATGTTGTATCTGGCTGGTTATGAAATATTAGGGGGAACCCACGCAGTGTTTTTCAACTATTTTTTTTTTTTTTTTAAATGACTTGGGGTCCCCCCATTTTTCATAACCAGACAGATACAACAGAGTATCTGTATTACCAGGGTGGGAAAACAAAAAAAACGTGGTCCTTTTGGGTTTTTGTCCCTCCCAGCCTTATAATACCAGCCTGCAGTCGCTCCAGTACCCAACCATCACTACAGATGGTTCGGTACTGGGTGGTACCCGGCTCTTCCTGACACCCCTGGTGGTGGTGGGTAACGGGGTAATAATGGGGGGTTACTGTTAGCCTTTTTACTGGCTAACGCTAAGCCCTGCCTTACTATGGATGCCGTCAAGCAGGCAGTGGCCATTACAAAGCCGGTAATATAATTTTAAAAAAACAAAGACATAAGAAAACATTTTTTATTGAAGTAAAAACTCCCCCACACAACCCTCTTTCACCATTTTATTTAAAAGAAACAACAAACAAACTTACATTATCGAAGTAGTCCAACTAATCTATGACTTAGTCTAAATGGTCCAGCCGGACATAGCAAAAAATAAAAGTTTTCTCCCTTGCGCCTGTTATGGCAGGAAGGAGGTGAAGGGAACAAGTGAGCCCTAATCTACCCACCGCCCTGTCCCTGCCTACTTGCAACGACCCGTCCTAGGCGACAGGGTACAACTTGGCGGCAGTCCCTACGCTGACTAAGTGCAAGGGGATACAAACAGGGAATAAGCAAGGGAAGGGGCAGTAGCCCACGGAACACCGTGAGGAAACGGAGTGGTGAACGAGCCAGTCAGGATCAGGATGTAGTGGAGTATACAAACGCAGAGCACGGAGCAGGAAGCAAGCCAGGGGCAGAGCGAAGCAGGATAAGCGGGAACTGAAGCAAGGCAGAAGCACGGCAGAAGCAGGCTGGAGCAAGGCAGCAGTGGGGCCAGGAATCCAAGAAGAATAACAAACAATGAGGAAGAGAAAACGGCAGGTATAAATGGACAGGGGGCGGAGCTAACTCCGACTGACCAGGCCGCGATAGGCTCTCCCACTCCTGAGCCTGCCACCCTGATTGGTGGGAGCCGGTGTCAGTCTAAGAGGTCTGGCCTCAGGTGTCGACTGATTAATCCTGGGAGTATACACAGACGTAGTGCCTGGCAGATCCTTTACAGCGCCACAATAGAAACTAGAGGTCAAGGAAAAATAATTTCCCTTCATGTAAATCTGCTTCCTGTCAACTGAAAAGTCATCCGCCAGAGGGAAAAAAATGTTTCCCCATTGTGGAGTACAAGAGTGTCTAATTCCCAGGTGGGGCTTTCTTGTACTCATCGGGAAACATTTTTCCTTCTGACAGATGATTTTTCCGTTGACAGGTGACAGAGTTCAATAGGGGGGTGTTAGGGGGAGGAGGAGGGAAAATATGGTCTGTTCAAAGTTTGTGTTTTTTCCACCCCTGCCCTAGATTTCAATCCTATATCCACCTCTCCTCAGCCTCCACATGTCATTGGATGAGAGGAGGAGGAGAAGGGCGGACTGTGGCTGATAACATTCACCGCAGGTATATATTTATATGTGCCGGTATATTCACTGCTGCTATATATGGATCTGTGCGGTATATACACTGCTGGTACATATTTATTTATAGGTTGTGCGCAGTTTATTTTTTGCTTTGCTACTCTTCCATATGCCTTTTTATTCTAAATATCCATTTTTGGCCCTTGCAGTTAAAGGGGTTGTTCCAAGATTAAATGTTACCCCCTGTCTACAGGATAGGACATAACATGCTGATCGGTGGGGGTCCGACCACTGGGACCCCCACTGATAACTAGAACGGTGGTCCCTTGTACCCCTGAGTAATTGGAGCGGCAGGGTGTGTGCTTGACCTGCAGCGTCATTAACTCAGGGGTACGAGGGACCGCCACTGATCAGCATGTTATTTTCTATCCTGTAGAGAGAGGATAACATTTAATCTTGGGATAACCCCTTTAAGGACTGAACATGCAGTGAATAGTTTTCAGATTATATTACTGGCTCGATTATTACATTCATTCCTAGTCCGGTCTGTGTAGTTTCGTTTGACAAATATTACGGATTGGTTGTACAGATCTAACAGACGTGGACAGAAAAAGTGCAGCATGCGTTACTATACTGACTGTAAAGAGCCATTAAAGGGGCCCTGACACAAGTTTGAACACTGACATTGTTGTTTCATTTTTGTGTTTGCATTTTGGATACACATTGCCCTGGTCATTTTACTAGTACTTATAGCTGGGGCAATATAGGAATAAGTACTACACAATTGCCTGTAGCATTATGAGACCTTGCAGCTTATAACAATGATGTTCAATAATGTATTTTTTTGTTCACACCGTTTTATTTTTTTTGTTTAGTTTTACAAGTGGTTTCTTACTTACGATTTTTTTTTTTTTTTGTGTGGATGGGGGGGGGGCGGGGGCATTTCCATTTTCGCCTCAGGCAGCAGAAAAGCTAGAATCGACCCTGAGGACAACCACAATCCATAATGCTCGTTAAGTGTATATGGTAAGGGTGTGTGTGTGTGGGGGGCTTGTAACATATTTATAAGTGTAAAATAGGCAATTGTGTATTGGCCGAATAGTATGAAACCTAATAAATGCCTTCTTTCAGTTTTTTGTAATGCAATGATTAAAATAATGATGATTATAGAAAAATAAAATTGTATATGGACATCATAGAGCGGGGTCCCCTGCAAAATTTTATCTTCCAGGAGCATAACTAGAAAGTGCTGGGCCCCATAACTTTAATGCACCCCCTCCCTGAGCATTTACCATATCCCTGTGAAAGTTAGGGTGAGGGCACCTTTGAGATTGAGTCATGGTAAGTAAAACACATCTTCTGTGAAAGCACATATGCCAGCATGACCTGACAAATGACCAAAGGACGCTGGGAAAATGGTGCCACATGCACTATCACCTACAAAAGTAGAAAATGCAGGATCTTCGTTTCCCTCTCCTGTCCCAATCTGGCTGACAAACATTTTGAAATTCTCAAAAGTGCCCTTGATGAAGCAATGCCCCTCATACTCCGAACCTTCTGTCACAGACCGCAGCAACCTTAATACACGGCTTAAACTAATTTTCTTCAGTAGTGCTCTAGGTGTGCCGAACATCTGTGGAGAAAATCACATTTGTAAGCAGATTTCCACCATTACAAATTCATGCTGAAAACTCTGCCATTCACCATGCCAGACAAATCTATTTCAACTCCTTCATCTCCGCACTGTCTAATAACCCACAACTTTTCACTCCCTCCTTGCAGTTGTCGATCACAGATCTCAGTGCTGAAGTCCTGGCCATTTCTTTCAAGGTTGAATTTGACAACATCCGTCATGATATTATCTCCCAATCCCCTAGTAACATCGAAATTTTCAGTCGGAATGGAGCCATGACTGATACAAATGGAAACCAGAGGTTTCTGTTTCTATCACCATTGATTTCAATGGTGACTTATCTGGTGCAAATGGTTTCCGTTTGTCTCCGTTGTGCAAGGGTTTAGTAGTTTTGACGGAATGAATTGTGCAGTCGTCAAAACGACGGAACCCCTGCACAACGGAAACAAAAGGAAACTATTTGCACCGGATCCGTCACCATTGGAACCAATGGGGATGGAAACAGAAACCTCTGGTTTCTGTTTCTCAGTCAGGGCTCCGTTCTGATGGAAAGCACAGATGGAATGTCGGAACGAAGCCCTGACGCAAATGTGAACACAGCCTTAGGCAGGATTCACACGAGCGTGTGCATTTTGCGTGCGCAAAAAACAAAGGGTTTTGCGCGCGCAAAAGGTCCATAAAAGCTCCGTGTGTCAGCAGCATATGATGTGTGGCTGCGTGATTTTCGCGCAGCCGCCATCATTATGACACTCTGTTTTTATGTTTGTTAACAGAAAAGCACGTGGTGCTTTTCTGTTTTCATTCATAGTTTTGACTACTGTAGCACGCATCACGCGCGGCACACGGAAGTGCGTCCGTGTGCCGTGCGCGGTTTTCACTCACCCATTGACTTCAATGGGTGCATGATGTGCAAAGAATGGGCAAATATAGGACATGTTGTGAGTTTTACGCAGCGGACATACGCTGCGTGAAAATCACGGTCAGTCTGAATGGCCCCATTGACTAACATAGGTCCATGCGACGCGCGTGAAAATAACGCGCGTAGCACGGACGTATTATACGTTCGTCTGAATAAGCCCTTAGATGGTTGTTCGTTCTTGCTGAATATGTACATCGAATATGTATGACCACTTTAACGTAGGCAGCACTAGACTAGTTCTAATTGTAAGGGCGGGTTCACACATGGCGGAATTTCACTTAAATTCCGCTGCGGACACTCCGCAGCGTTATTCCGCAGCGGAGCCGTTTCTCCATTGACTTTCACTTTAATTTAGCAGTGTTCGTTTACACGATGCGTACAATTCCGCTGCGGAGCATAGGCTGCGGAGCGGAATTTGGTGTCCGCAGCATGCTCTGTCTGTTGCGGAGCAGTGGCGGACTCATGGCGGAATTTCTCCATTGACTTCAATGGAGATTCAAAGTTCCGCAATGAAGTCCGCAGCTGTCATGCACATGTTATGTGTGCTGCGGATGCGTCTTGCTTTTTTAACTTGACATTTCTTCATTCTGGCTGGACCTATGTATTTCTAGGTCTACAGCCAGACTGAGGAAGTCAATGGGGCTCCCGTAATGACGGGAGCGTTGCTAGGAGACGTCAGTAAATAGTCACTGTCCAGGGTGCTGAAAGAGTTAAGCGATCGGCAGTAACTGTTTCTGCACCCGGGACAGTGACTACCGATCCCAATATACATGTATCTGTAAAAAAAAATGAAGTTCGTACTTACCGAGAACTCCCTGTTTCTGTCTCCAGTCCGGCCTCCCAGGATGACGTTTCAGTGTAAGTGACGGCTGCAGCCAATCACAGGCCAAGCACAGGCTGCAGCGGTCACATGGACTGCCGCGTCATCCAGGGAGGTCGGGCTGGATGCCGAAGGAGGGACGCGTCATAAAGACAACGGGCGGTAAGTATGAATTTCTTTTACTATCACTAGGGAAAGTGCTGTCCCTTCTCTCTATCCTGCACTGATAGGGAGAAGGGAAGCACTTTTCCCGCAGTCCGCAGCAGCTAGTCCGCATCAATTTTCTGCACATTTTGTGCAGATCCGCAGCCGTAATCCGCAACCCGGATTAGGTGCGGCATTGATGCGGACAGTTGCGGAGGAATTCCGCCATGTGTGGTCATGCCCTAATTGTGTTCCTGCAATATGCCTTTGGACATATAACATTTACACTAAATACAAATTTATTTATTTATTTATTTTTTAAACCTACAAAACCTTTTGTCACGGATTGTCAAAATTAATCTGAATTGCTTTATGAAATGTTTAGGATGTTGGTTTGATAGAAAATAAAATGCACTTATTAAACATCACAAACAAAGGATTATGTATTCTCATTACTAGGTCGGAGTAACATCTGTTACACTGTTTGCCCTTTATTGAATTAGCTATGTAAAGAAAAGTGTGTCTCTGCCTCATTGTATGTAACACACGTATCAACAAATGATCTAAATTGTCATTACAAAGCAACCTAGAATCTCATTTATTCTGCAAGTGGGATTGTGCTGTCAATAAATAAAATACAAATTCAAATGGATATAAAAGAAAATCCAATGGTGAGAATTTATGGTGTATCTTTATCCTGTAAAGTCATTAATATGTATTTAGAGAACACTAAATAACTCCCACAGGACTTTTCCACTGATATACCTTATTTCCATTTGCTGAAGAGGCGAAACGGAAAGTGCTGATTTCAAGGTCCAGCAAGTAAGTTCTGCGCAGTAAAATGTTACGATGAAATCATTGCAGGTTTTCACCAAATACAAGGCTTTAAACCAGAGTGATTTTTTCCATTTATGTAAATGTAATGCAATGGACTTAGATAAATTTTGCAGGGATTAAACAAAAACAGCGAAATGCAAAGCTCAAGCACCATTATTGTAATAAATCTTCATAGACGGACCGCAAGGACAAAAGTAACAAATATATCCGAGGGTAAAATCACTGAAAAACAGTGCCAGCAAACATGATTTAATCTTATTATATTTAATACTGGTATGGAAAAATAACAAACCTTGATTCCTCTCCAATTTTAAAATATGCATATCCCCTGCACACTGGTATTCTGTGAAATCATTAACAAACAAATGGTAAAATGTCATATAAAATCCATTTCAATATCACGCTAAATAGTACACCATACGTCTTCAACCTCGTTTAGCTTAAAAGGGATTTACAGGATTAGAAAAACATGGCTCTTTCTTCCAAAAACAGTGCCACTCCTATCCACAGGTTGTGTGTGGTATCGCAGCTCAGACCCATATACTTCAATAGAGCTGACACAACCCTGGGTGATGTTTCTGGAAGAAAGCAACCATTTTTTTCCTAATACTGTACAACCACTTTTCTAGCCACATTTTAATATAACAGGTGGTGTTAAAGGGGTTTTCCCATGAGAGACTTTATGACATATCCACTAGGATATGTCATAAATGTCAGATAGATGCGGGTCCCACTTGAGCTACGCTGTTTCCGTAAGTCTCATAGAACTGAATGGTAGTTACGGTAACAGCGTAGCTCGAATGCTACGTTGCTTCCATAACTGCCATTCACTACTATTGGAGTTACGGAAACAGCGTAGCTCAGCTAGCTACACTGTTTCCGTAACTCCCGACCATATAGTCAGGAAGTGGCCGGGAGGCAGTGAGAGCACAGAGCGGCAGAATGGAGTTTAGAGGGCCCCGTTCTAGAGATAGGTGCAGGTCCCAGAGGTGGGCCTGCAACTATCTGACATTTATGACATATCCTGTGGATATGTTATAAATGTCTCTCATGGGAAAACCCCTTTAGGAAGAAAAAATATATATTGTTAAACACTATATTAAAATTCAACTGACAAATAATTATGACACTATTTGTATAAATACTATCTGTATAGCCAAATGACCCCATCAATACATCTCTACAGCTATTGCTTGTCATTGGTGTATAATAGTAACTGTAGTTGCCAACTGCCTGGTAGCCACATGCAAGGGGCCTGAATTTCACAAGAGCCGGTACACAGACATTTCTCCAAGTGTCCAGGATTGAGTGGGATAGCCCCAAATTTCAAGCTCTGTCCAAGACTCCCCCATCATGCCAAGTCCAAATTGCCAGTCTGAGAGCCAGGAGGACAATTGGGTCTAAGTGTGTGCAGTAATCATTATAAAAGTTATGTTTCCTCTCTTAGGAGAATACATGACCAACACGACAAGAAGGTGGTAGATGACTCACTCAGAGATACCCAGAAGTAATGCTGCCATCTGCTCATAAATGCCAGGATATGCGGGAGATTATGGATAATTTCTGACACTGCATATGGGGGAACCTGTAGCTGACACTCTCTATCGAGGGCTTGTGGCTGACACTGTACATGGGAGAATCCAATACAGTGCATGCTGCAGATACAACCCCATTGAGAACTGCGGAATGTATTTTAGGGTCGCAGAAATTTCTACAATAAATCTGCTGCATGTGAATATACTCTTAGGCCCCATGCACACGACCGTATTTTTTCCCTCCCGTAAATACAGGTCCTTTGTAACACCTTTTTAACCCGTACTTAACCCGTATTTACGGACCCGTGCCCGTAAATACGGTTCCGTTGTCACCTGTATTCCACCTGTATTTATGGACCCTTAAAAAAGGGGGCTGGAAATGATGTCACAATCATGTCCAAACCCCTTAAAAGGGTCACATGTTCGCTCAGAAGCCATATTCTCTGCTTCTCTTTATTCAAAAATTGAAATCCCCTGACGTCACCTAGCAACGCTCCCGTAATTACGGGTGCACACACATAGCCACCCGTAATTACGGGAGACCCATCGACTTCTATGGGCCTGCCCGTGCCGTAATTACGCCTGAAATAGGACATGTTCTATATTTTTCAATGGCCCGGGCACCTTCCCGTACGCAAACGGGCCGTAATTACGGGCGTTTTTACGGTCATGTGCATAGGGCCTTAGGATAGGAGCACACTAGGTGTAAACACTGTAGATTTTCCGCACGGATTTCATTGCAAAAAATCCACAGCGTATTACAGTAGCAGCAGTGTGGGTGAGATTTCAATAAATCTCATCCCTAAGCAGCGGAAAGAACGCACATAAATTGACCTGCGGTGTGTTTTTTTTGCCGCAACATGTCAATTAATGCTGCGGAATCACTGCTCTTGTTTTGCGGGTTTTCTCTATTAATGGGGTACTTAAACCCGCAACAAAGTGGTGTGTGTTGCGCCATTTGCGGTGAAATCACAGCGATTCCACCGCATAAGTTGCAAGTAAGAAAAAAATTATACTTACACAGAGTTCACCGCTTTCTTAGTCCGGCCTCCTGGCATGACGTTTCATCCCATATGACCATTGCTGCAAATCACAGGTTGCAGAAGTCATATGGCCTGCAACGTCATCCCAGGAGGCCAGACTATGCACAGAAGAGAGGGAGTGGGTAAGTATGAATTATTATTTTTTTCCGGTGCTGCTTTCCGCAGCAGAAATTCCGCCCGGATTCGCTTGACGCAGCTTATCCACCCTCAACACGCTGTGTGTGTTCCTACCCTTAAAGTTTCAGAAAATAACGGTTATTCTTTGTATAATAAAAAAGTTGTACAAAAGAATATACGTCCTGTATCAATTCCTCAGAGGATTCAAGCTCTCTGCTTGCTGTCATTCAATAGGAACGTTTATTGTCTACTTCCAGTGGAGAAAACATTGTCACCATTGGCAAGCAATATAGGACCAGAGGCTGGCACTGGGAATGTTGTGGTTGTAACTATATGGGGGCTCTGAAAATAGAAAGACCACCGCAACCGTTTTTTTAAAAGTATCAAAAATTGTATGACACGGTCTCTCTATTTTCTGTACTTGTGTTGGAGTTTGATTGGCTACGACTAGACACGGCATGCACCAGATATATGATTATTTGTACAAAACCATTTTCCATAAGTTTTTTGTAATGTGATGTGCTACTGGTCTCTCTATATTTGGGGGCTATGTGGCTGGTACTGAATGAAGGTCTGTGATTATAATTTGTCCCCCTTTTTTTCTGTACTTAACATGGGTGCGTTTTAAAGTCCAGATCGTAGTCTAATAAAATCGGAGATATACAGATAAAGGAGTTTCCCAATATATTAACTCAAATAACTTCAATCTATTCAGCTAAATATAAACTGTAACTTTTGATTCATCCTATACTGAACCCTGACATTATTGAGTTGCTGTATATTGTATATGATTGTGATATAAGGAGTAGTAAGTTTTGAGCTTTCTTTTTCATTATTGTACACAATTCTTGCTTCAGGCCCTGTTAAAAATAATTCACAGGTGCTACTTCAAATGGCTCCCTAGGCAAACAGTAGTAGAACATGTACAAGCAATTGAACTAGAATGGAAAACCTGAGACCTGTGCAGGCTGCAAATTGAAGTGCTGGAAACAAGCATACAGTATCTATTAAATAGTGTTATGCACAAGCGACTGTACATTCTTTTAAAAAGTGTTGTAAAAATTTGCCAGTAACTTTAATAACTGGTTGTAAGTACATGTTTAGCATGAATCACAGCTTTACACCTTTTTCTGAATTGTCATGTAAAAATCGTTATTTCACCATAGAACCATCGGACAGAACATAGCACTGGGTAAGTATTACGGAATGCATTTTCTAGCCCCACACTGAGCTCAATTTTTTGGGGGGAAATATTTTTAGAGGTTGACTCATGAAGACTTAGAAAAAAAATAAAAATAAATGTCAGCATCTCTAACCCCCAACAATCAGCCGTTATGGCCAGGGGCAGCTGTGTCTAGCTATACATTTTCACAACAGCGGCCAAGGTCTTGTGGTAACCCCTTTAATTATACAATAAACTTCATCAATTTACTTAGACAAATAACTCTCTTTGAAATTTCTGTGGAGTGCAAGGAATCTACAGTTCATATTATGTTTCTTAACTTTCTACGTGCAAATATTTGTCTACTTGTGTTACCTCTTTATCGCTAAAACCCCACTAAAAATAATATTTGGATGGCAACAGGTTTCTTTATTTTCATCAGGCATTTGCTATATAAAAAAAAATCGTATCTGCTATATGTAATACAATGTACGTGTAGTAATGGAAGCTAAAGAGGTATTTATCTCCACAGGATATGCCATAAATGTCAGATAGGTGCAGGTTCGCTAAACAGTGCTCAATTCTTTCCGTAACTCCTAGAAACTTCAATGTTTTAAATGTGTTTCACCTGTAAATGCACAAACTGATGTGCCAGGAGCAAGGGACTAAATTCGGAGGCAAATAGTTAATAAATGGGCACAGATGTGTCCACCCTTACTTTCTTGAATTGCATTAAGTTATACAATTTGTCATGATACCAATTCAAAACAGTCTCGCTCCATCCAGTAAAAACACGTATACGTTAAATGTATACTTTTTTTTCAACATGGGAGTCTATGAATAGCTGGCTGACGGATGGCATTCCTTAGATAGGCATTCATCACAGCCATCTCGGAAAAAAAACATGGGAGTGTATGGCTGGATTCACACGAGCACATTACGTCCGTAATGGACGGAACGTATTTAGACCGCTAATCCCGGACCGAACACACTGCAGGGAGCCGGGCTCTTAGCATCATAGTTATGTACGATGCTAGGAGTCCCTGCCTGTAATCATGTTTTCAGTACGGGACAGTAGTTCCACGGAGAGGCAGGGACTCCTAGCATAGTACATAACTACGATGCTAGGAGCCCGGCTACCTGCAATGTGTTCGGTCCGGGATTAGCGGCCGAAATACGTTCTGTCCATTACGGACTTAATGTGCTCGTGTGAATCCAGCCTATGGGCGATGGATGGATGAAAATTAAACATCTAAAAAGATTTACTTAGACCGGCCTATCTAAAACCAAAATACGTTAGGCTTAGAAGTGCCATATTAATTAAAAGCCATTTCCATAAATTTGGTGCATCTTTGGTTGTCCATGCTGGGAGCAGTCTTTTTATATTTTTATGGTACAAATTGTGTGCTGTATATTATTTATCCGGGCTAGGATATGTTATATATGTCTTCACATTTCGTGATAGGTCTTTTTTGATCTGTGAGGACGCATGATAACTCTCTTGGCGTAAGTCCATGGTCTATACTTGAATAGGTATTTATTATCTTGTTTGCTTTGTTTATAGGCCTTGTTACACATATGAAATAATAAAAGAAAAAGACGGCGCCACCTTGTGCAGATCAGTAGGTAAAGGTGAGACAAAGTAGCAAGAAATGTGCTCACCTGGATAAGGAGGTTTTAAGGCATGTAATAACCACAGTGCTGCTGCCAGATCCGAGTCGGTAACCAGATGGGACCGCTTAGGTAGAGAGAAGTGCAGGAGAAAAGGTGGATCTTTTCAGGGGCGCTGCTGTGTGGTGAAAATGATGAGAACGGAGTCCGAAGGTATTGATAATAGGTTCAATTTATTGTGAGTGGCTACGCGTTTCAACGATGAACAATCGTCTTCCTCAGGCCATGTACATATCACAATGGACACATCTTATATAGCATGTAGGTTCAAATTGACACAAGTGAAAAAACCGCCAAATCTGCAGGGGTCAAGGTGCGATCGTGACGTCACTCCCGGCTTTTTTTCACTGTTCCCATCGCAGGGCTATAAAAGCGTAATGTATTTTAACAAACAAGCCAAATATTTACTTGTAGACTGAGATACAATTGAAAGAATGAAAAGTAAAAATGAAAAATAAAGTAAAAGAAAGAATGAAGAATGTTGCTGGGTTAAAACGAACGAAGCCGGGACGCTGCTTCGTTACCAGGACAACCAAGCGGAGATCGGAGCGATGGAGCGAATGAAAAGATCTATGCTTGCTGTGGGTAAGATATTGAAAAAATTAAAAACTACTTAAAAACATGTATTATTTAAATGGGAGAATGCACATAGATACAGTATCGGGCATAGATATTCTTTTGTGACTACACAGATAAAACAATAGATGACTACATTTAGCGTGATTCGCAAAGTGGTTCAGTCCTGATTTCAATAGGAATATGCAGCATATTTTAAACTCTGGGATGTAAAATAAGAAGATCTTATTCTTTGCGATAGTGTACATTGAAAGTAATGGTTAAAACTGCAATTATATTACTAGGTCAATAGTGCGGAACCACCGCACCGTAGGATCCGAAGAAAATCAGGAACAGGACAGGCAGAACATAAGTTGATAAAAAAGTCAATTATGGTTAAAATGGTAATATGTGAAAACTTTGCTATTTTAAAAAAAAGGAAAGTATGAGTAAAATATGTAGAGACGAGGGTTGCGTAGCACAAAGAGAATGCATAATGAATGAATAAATTTGGCAGTCAGATTCCAAATGTTTATTGATATGTGATAATTTGGAGATTATTTAGCCTCAAATATTATTTTAAAATTTATGGTGTAGGTTAATCCAATGATGATTCAGAGATGTCATTCAAACCCCTTGGATGTAAAGACTGTAATTTAAAAATCCAATAGTTTTCCCTCTGTTTGAGTTTATTAAATCTGTTGGGAACGTCATGATGTATCTCTTCAATGGGTGTAACTGTAATTTGGTTAAATTGCCATTTATGTATGTGGGTGAAGTGGCGAGACACACTATGTTTCAAAAAACCTGTGTTCACATTGAATCTGTGTTTGTTTATTCTGGATCTAAGGCATTGTGTCGTTCTCCCTACGTATTGGAGTTGGCATGTACATTCCAATAAATAGATTACATATGTACTACTGCAACTTAGGGATGACTTGATTGGAAAAGACTCTTTTGTAACTGTCGATGTGTATGAATATTTTTTGTTGTTGATGCTATTGCAGCATAGGCATCGTGGGTGGCCACATTTGTAGGAGCCATTGGGTCTGGATAGAAACGTGGCTGATATTGTTTTGGGTTTACGGATTCTGCTGGGGGCCAGAATATTTTTCAGAGTTAGCGATCGTCGAAAGGTGATGCTTGGATGAGCGGGTATCGCATATTTGAGGTAAGGGTCACTTTTTATGATGTGCCAATATTTGTGCAAGATTGACCTAACTGTCTTGTTCCCTTGATTAAAAGTTGTAATGAAATTAGTGTTATATTTATTTGGTACTGGTTTTCTCTGTACAGGTATTAGGCAGGAGTCCTGGGATAATAGTGAGGCTTTTTGTCTTGCATCTTTGATAAGTTTTAGAGGGAAGTTCTTTTCTCTAAATCTTCTTTCTAAAATATTGCACTCTGATTTAAAATTTACGTTGGTACTGCAATTTTTACGTACTCTTCTGAATTGACCGAAGGGTACATTTGTTAACCAAGGGCGATAGTGGGCACTTTTGAAGTCGATATAGCTATTCACATCGACGGATTTAAAGTGAGTTTTTGTGACAAAATGTTCGGTCATGGTGTCATAGCTGATGGTTAGGTCCAGGTAATCGATTGAGATTTCAGAAAAAGTGTGCGTGAAAGAAATATTATAACTGTTAGTGTTTAAAAGTTTTATAAAACTAGAAGCTTCGTTTTCTGATCCTGTCCACACGAAGAACAGGTCGTCGATGTAACGCCTATATAAAAGAATGTTATTTTTAAAACAATGTTCCCCAAAGATGTATTCCTCTTCGAATGCCCCCATGTACAGATTTGCGTAGGCTGGTGCGAATCTGGTACCCATCGCACAGCCTCTG
Source organism: Rhinoderma darwinii (assembly GCF_050947455.1). Taxonomy (NCBI): domain Eukaryota; kingdom Metazoa; phylum Chordata; class Amphibia; order Anura; family Rhinodermatidae; genus Rhinoderma; species Rhinoderma darwinii. The sequence continues at coordinate 120,008,018 of NC_134687.1, forward strand.
ATTTGATTATAAAAACTGTTATTAAAAGTGAATGTATTATGATGAAGAATAAAATTAATGCAATTGGTTAGAAAGGAAACTTGGTTATCAGGGATTAAGACGTTAGATGATAGAAATGATTTGGTTACCTGCATGCCTTTATTATGTGGGATGTTACTATACAAAGCTGTTACATCAGCTGTTAAAAAATGTATGTTGGATGTAGTTGCGTCAATTTTGAGATTGAATAGATCTCTGATTAGTTGAGTAGAGTCTTTGAGATAGGATGGTAGCGTGAGCACAAATGGTTGAAGGTGTAAGTCTATAAAGTGAGAAAGGTTACTGGTTAATGAGCCGATTCCTGAAATGATGGGGCGTCCGGGGGGGTCTGTGAGTGTTTTGTGGATTTTGGGGAGATGATAGATAAAAGGTATGTTCGGGAATGGTACATGTAAGAAACTTTTTTCTTTTTTCGTGAGTAGGCCCTCCTGGAAGGCTTTCTCTATCATAGATGTATATGTAGGCGGGAAGGGGATTGGACGTTAATTTACAATAAATGACAACACTTTTTATTGTAAATTAACGTCCAATCCCCTTCCCGCCTTAATATACATCTATGATAGAGAAAGCCTTCCAGGAGGGCCTACTCACGAAAAAAGAAAAAAGTTTCTTACATGTACCATTCCCGAACATACCTTTTATCTATCATCTCCCCAAAATCCACAAAACACTCACAGACCCCCCCGGACGCCCCATCATTTCAGGAATTGGCTCATTAACCAGTAACCTTTCTCACTTTATAGACTTACACCTTCAACCATTTGTGCTCACGCTACCATCCTATCTCAAAGACTCTACTCAACTAATCAGAGATCTATTCAATCTCAAAATTGACGCAACTACATCCAACATACATTTTTTAACAGCTGATGTAACAGCTTTGTATAGTAACATCCCACATAATAAAGGCATGCAGGTAACCAAATCATTTCTATCATCTAACGTCTTAATCCCTGATAACCAAGTTTCCTTTCTAACCAATTGCATTAATTTTATTCTTCATCATAATACATTCACTTTTAATAACAGTTTTTATAATCAAATCAAAGGCTGTGCGATGGGTACCAGATTCGCACCAGCCTACGCAAATCTGTACATGGGGGCCTTCGAAGAGGAATACATCTTTGGGGAACATTCTTTTAAAAATAACATTCTTTTATATAGGCGTTACATCGACGACCTGTTCTTCGTGTGGACAGGATCAGAAAACGAAGCTTCTAGTTTTATAAAACTTTTAAACACTAACAGTTATGATATTTCTTTCACGCACACTTTTTCTGAAATCTCAATCGATTACCTGGACCTAACCATCAGCTATGACACCATGACCGAACATTTTGTCACAAAAACTCACTTTAAATCCGTCGATGTGAATAGCTATATCGACTTCAAAAGTGCCCACTATCGCCCTTGGTTAACAAATGTACCCTTCGGTCAATTCAGAAGAGTACGTAAAAATTGCAGTACCAACGTAAATTTTAAATCAGAGTGCAATATTTTAGAAAGAAGATTTAGAGAAAAGAACTTCCCTCTAAAACTTATCAAAGATGCAAGACAAAAAGTCTCACTATTATCCCAGGACTCCTGCCTAATCCCTGTACAGAGAAAACCAGTACCAAATAAATATAACACTAATTTCATTACAACTTTTAATCAAGGGAACAAGACAGTTAGGTCAATCTTGCACAAATATTGGCACATCATAAAAAGTGACCCTTACCTCAAAGATGCGATACCCGCTCATCCAAGCATCACCTTTCGACGATCGCTAACTCTGAAAAATATTCTGGCCCCCAGCAGAATCCGTAAACCCAAAACAATATCAGCCACGTTTCTATCCAGACCCAATGGCTCCTACAAATGTGGCCACCCACGATGCCTATGCTGCAATAGCATCAACAACAAAAAATATTCATACACATCGACAGTTACAAAAGAGTCTTTTCCAATCAAGTCATCCCTAAGTTGCAGTAGTACATATGTAATCTATTTATTGGAATGTACATGCCAACTCCAATACGTAGGGAGAACGACACAATGCCTTAGATCCAGAATAACCCCTTCCCGCTCCTTGACGTACTATTACGTCATGGCAGCTGTATCGTTCGCGCTCCATGCCGTAATAGTACGTCTCGGGAGTAACGGCCGTTTCGGCCGTCCTCCCGACACATACAGGAGCTGTGACAGCTGCTGTCTTGTTCAGCAGCTGTCACAGCTCCTACAGCGGGGACCGATCGCTGTGTCCCCGCTGATTAACCCCTTAAAAGCCGCGTTCTATAGAGATCGCGGCTTTTTAGGGGTTAAGCTGCCATCGCCGGCCTGCTACGCGATAGCGGCCGGCGATGGTGACTATGGCAACCGGACACCAAACAATGGCGTCCGGCTATGCCATAGACGGAAGCCTAGTGGGTCCTGACAACGTCAGGACCCACTATGCTTGCTGTCAGTGAGTAGCTGACAGTTCTAATACACTGCACTACGCATGTAGTGCAGTGTATTAGAATAGCGATCAGGGCCTCCTGCCCTCATGTCCCCTAGTGGGACAAAGTAATAAAGTAAAAAAAAAGTTAAAAAAAGATGTGTAAAAATAAGAAAATAAAAGATTTAAAAGTAATAAAAGTAAAAATCCCCCCTTTTCCCTTATCAGTCATTTATTATTAATAAAAATATATAAACAAACAAATAAACTATACATAATTGGTATCGCCGCGTCCGTAACGGCCTGAACTACAAAATTATTTCATTATTTATCCCGCACGGTGAACGCCGTAAAATAAAATAATAATAAACCGAACCACAATCACAATTCTTTGGTCACTTCACCTCCCAAAAAATGGAATAAAAAGAGATCAAAAAGTCGCATGTACCGAAAAATGGTGCTGATCGAAACTACAGTTCGTTACGCAAAAAATAAGTCCTCGCACGGCTTTATTGATTGAAAAATAAAAAAGTTCTGGCTCTTAGAATAAGGTAACACAAAAAGTGAATGATTGTTTACAAAACGTATTTTATTGTGCAAACGCCATAAGACATAAAAAAAAACTATAAACATCTGGTATCGCCGTAATCGTATCGCCCCGCAGAATAAAGTGAATAAGTCATTTATAGCGCACGGTGAACGCTGTAAAAAAAACGAAAAAAAAAACAATAGTACAATTGCTATTTTTTAGTCACCACGCCACCTAAAAATAGAATAAAAACTGATCAAAAAGCTGCATGCACCCCAAGAAAACTACAATGGATTCCTCAAGGGGTCTAGTTTCCAAATTGGGGTCACTTTTGGGGGGTTCCCAATGTTTTGGCACCACAAGATCTCTTCAAACCGGACATGATGCCTAATAAAAAAGAGGCTTCAAAATCCACTAGGTGCTCCTTTGCTTCGGAGGCCGGGGCTTCAGTCCATTACTGCACTATGGCCACATGTGGGATATTTCTGTAAACTGCAGAATCTGGGCAATACGTATTAATTTGCGTTTCTCTGATAAATCCTTTTGTGTTATAAAAAAAATGGTATAAAGAGGATTTTCTGACAAAAAAAAAATGTAAATTTCACCTCTACTTTGCTCTAAATTTTTGTGAAACACCTAAAGGGTTCATAAACTTTCTACATGCTGTTGTGAATACTTTGAGGGGTCTAGTTTCTAAAATGGGGTATTTGATAGGGGTTTCTAATATATGGGCCCCTCAAAGCAACTTCAGAACTGAACTGGAACCTAAAAAAATAAATAAATGAGGCAATACTTCACTTCTTACATTATACTGATAATGAGCCGTGCCCACCCCGAGATGACCCCAGTTTTGACCGTTTGTATAAACGGAGACCCCTATTAGACCGTTACATTGCCCGGTTTTCCCAAGCATTCACCCCCGAGAAGTGTATTTCTATTGATGAGTCCCTGGTACATTTTAAAGGGAGGGTTCAATTCCGCGAGTACCTGCCGGGTAAGAGGGCAAGGTATGGCGTGAAGATGTATAAGCTGTGAGAGTGCATCAGGGTATACCTACAGGTTTAGGATATATGAAGGAAAGGCCACCCCCAAACCAGACTGCATCCTGGACTACAATAGGTACATGGGAGGGATGCGTCCTTAAGGGGATAAACAAACACAGATTCAATGTGAACACAGGTTTTTTGAAACATAGTGTGTCTCGCCATTTCACCCACATACATAAATGCCAATTTAACCAAATTACAGTTACACCCATTGAAGAGATACATCATGACGTTCCCAACAGATTTAATAAACTCAAACAGAGGGAAAACTATTGGATTTTTAAATTACAGACTTTACATCCAAGGGGTTTGAATGACATCTCTGAATCATCATTGGATTAACCTACACCATAAATTTTAAAATAATATTTGAGGCTAAATAATCTCCAAATTATCACATATCAATAAACATTTGGAATCTGACTGCCAAATTTATTCATTCATTATGCATTCTCTTTGTGCTACGCAACCCTCGTCTCTACATATTTTACTCATACTTTCCTTTTTTTTAAAATAGCAAAGTTTTCACATATTACCATTTTAACCATAATTGACTTTTTTATCAACTTACCTGCGGTATGTTCTGCCTGTCCTGTCCCTGATTTTCTTCGGATCCTACGGTGCGGTGGTTCCGCACTATTGACCTAGTAATATAATTGCAGTTTTAACCATTACTTTCAATGTACACTATCGCAAAGAATAAGATCTTCTTATTTTACATCCCAGAGTTTAAAATATGCTGCATATTCCTATTGAAATCAGGACTGAACCACTTTGCGAATCACGCTAAATTTAGTCATCTATTGTTTTATCTGTGTAGTCACAAAAGAATGTCATTTGTGATCAAAATTTCTTATTTTCACAGGGAACAAAATACCCCATTTTGTTGCCCAATTTGTCCTTAGTGTGTCAATACCCCATTTGTGGTGATAAACTGCCGTTTGGGCCCATGGGAAGGCTCAGAAGGAAAGGAGCGCTATATGTTTGTTGGAGTCCAGATTTTGTTGGATTGGTTTTCGGGTGCCATGTCGCATTTGCAGAGCCTCAGAGGTATCAAAGCAATGGAAACCCACCAAAAGTGACCCCATTTTGGAAACTACACCCCTCAAGGAATTCATTTATGGTTGTTGTTAGCATTTTGACCGCACAGTTTTTTCACAGCACCTATTTCAATTGGGCTGTGACATTAAAAAAATGAAATTTTTTCCAATAAGATGTAATTTTTTACCAAAATTTCTTTTTTTCACAGGGAACAAAATACTCAATTTTGTTGCCCAATTTCTCCTGAGTGCATCAATACCCCATTTGTCGCAATAAACTGCCGTTTGGGCCCATGGGAGGCCTCAGAAGGGAAGGAGCGCTGTGTGTTCTTTGGAGTACAGATTTTGCTGGATTGGTTTTCGGGTGCCATGTCGCATTTCCAGAGCCCCAGAGGTATCAAAGCAATAGAAACCCACCACAAATGACCCCATTTTGGAAACTACACCCCTCAAGGAATTCATTTATGGGTGTTGTGACCATTTTGACCCCATAGTTTTTTCACAGAACTTATTTGAATTGGGCTGGGAATGAAAACAAAATTATTTTTTTCAAATAATATGTAGTTTTGGCTGAAAATTTCTTATTTTCACAAGAAACAAAATACCCCATTCTGTTGCGCAATTTGTTCTGAGTGCCGCAATACCCCATTTGTTGTGATAAACTGCCGTTTGGGCCCATGGGAGGGCTCAGAAGGAAAGGACCACCATTTGGCCTACTGGGGATTTTCTAGTGCGAAGTCATGTATGCAGAAGCCCCTGAGGTACCAGTACAGTTGAAACCCGCAAGAAGTGACCCCGTTTTAAAAACTACACCCTTAAGGCATTCATCTAGAGGTGTAGTGAGCATTTTGACCGGAGACCTACACCCCATAAACTGTAATGTGGGTTCTCCCGGGTATGGCAATACCCTACATGTGGCTGTTATCAGCTGCCTGGACACACAGCAGGGCCCAGAGGGGAAAGACGAGGGGGGATAAGCTGTGTGGAGTGCATCAGGGTAAGTAAAATTGGGGTAAATTATAAACCAAGGGATGTATGATAAATTTTAAAACACTTTCATACAGAGCTCTGGTTATTCGGGACACGTGTCACATTGATATATTGTGTCATCCATTATCGCCCTCTTATAGCAGACTTTGCACCTCTTTTGACTTTTTCCCTTCTTGCCAGTTTGGGGAACTTCTCCTGGAAAGTGTTGCCCTGGTACGATGCGTGTGGGCTCGCTTCCAGAAGTACTGGGTGCCCCCCCTTCTTGGTCCCTAAAGATTAGGTTCTTGATAATCATCTGGCCTGCACATCGACGTAGCACATACGCATTGTACAATGCCATCTGTATGATGTGCCCGGCCAGCTTCTTATACCACACCGCATGGCGCTGTAGGGCTTCAGGGCTTGATCTTACAAGTCCATCCCTCCCATGTACCTATTGTACTCCAGGATGCAGTCTGGTTTGGGGGTGGCCTTTCCTTCATATATCCTAAACCTGTAGGTATACCCTGATGCACTCTCACAGCTTATACATCTTCACGCCATACCTTGCCCTCTTACCCGGCAGGTACTCGCGGAATTGAACCCTCCCTTTAAAATGTACCAGGGACTCATCAATAGAAATACACTTCTCGGGGGTGAATGCTTGGGAAAACCGGGCACTGTAACGGTCTAATAGGGGTCTCCGTTTATACAAACGGTCAAAACTGGGGTCATCTCGGGGTGGGCACGGCTCATTATCAGTATAATGTAAGAAGTGAAGTATTGCCTCATTTATTTATTTTTTTAGGTTCCAGTTCAGTTCTGAAGTTGCTTTGAGGGGCCCATATATTAGAAACCCCTATCAAATACCCCATTTTAGAAACTAGACCCCTCAAAGTATTCACAACAGCATGTAGAAAGTTTATGAACCCTTTAGGTGTTTCACAAAAATTTAGAGCAAAGTAGAGGTGAAATTTACATTTTTTTTTTGTCAGAAAATCCTCTTTATACCATTTTTTTTATAACACAAAAGGATTTATCAGAGAAACGCAAATTAATACGTATTGCCCAGATTCTGCAGTTTACAGAAATATCCCACATGTGGCCATAGTGCAGTAATGGACTGAAGCCCCGGCCTCCGAAGCAAAGGAGCACCTAGTGGATTTTGAAGCCTCTTTTTTATTAGGCACCATGTCCGGTTTGAAGAGATCTTGTGGTGCCAAAACATTGGGAACCCCCCAAAAGTGACCCCAATTTGGAAACTAGACCCCTTGAGGAATCCATTGTAGTTTTCTTGGGGTGCATGCAGCTTTTTGATCAGTTTTTATTCTATTTTTAGTTGGCGTGGTGACTAAAAAATAGCAATTGTGCTATTGTTTTTTTTTCGTTTTTTTTACAGCGTTCACCGTGCGCTATAAATGACTTATTCACTTTATTCTGCGGGGCGATACGATTACGGCGATACCAGATGTTTATAGTTTTTTTTTATGTCTTATGGCGTTTGCACAATAAAATACGTTTTGTAAACAATCATTCACTTTTTGTGTTACCTTATTCTAAGAGCCAGAACTTTTTTATTTTTCAATCAATAAAGCCGTGCGAGGACTTATTTTTTGCGTAACGAACTGTAGTTTCGATCAGCACCATTTTTCGGTACATGCGACTTTTTGATCTCTTTTTATTCCATTTTTTGGGAGGTGAAGTGACCAAAGAATTGTGATTGTGGTTCGGTTTATTATTATTTTATGTTACGGCGTTCACCGTGCGGGATAAATAATGAAATAATTTTGTAGTTCAGGCCGTTACAGACGCGGCGATACCAATTATGTATAGTTTATTTGTTTGTTTATATATTTTTATTAATAATAAATGACTGATAAGGGAAAAGGGGGGATTTTTACTTTTATTACTTTTAAATCTTTTATTTTCTTATTTTTACACATCTTTTTTTAACTTTTTTTTTACTTTATTACTTTGTCCCACTAGGGGACATGAGGGCAGGAGGCCCTGATCGCTATTCTAATACACTGCACTACATGCGTAGTGCAGTGTATTAGAACTGTCAGCTACTCACTGACAGCAAGCATAGTGGGTCCTGACGTTGTCAGGACCCACTAGGCTTCCGTCTATGGCATAGCCGGACGCCATTGTTTGGTGTCCGGTTGCCATAGTCACCATCGCCGGCCGCTATCGCGTAGCAGGCCGGCGATGGCAGCTTAACCCCTAAAAAGCCGCGATCTCTATAGAACGCGGCTTTTAAGGGGTTAATCAGCGGGGACACAGCGATCGGTCCCCGCTGTAGGAGCTGTGACAGCTGCTGAACAAGACAGCAGCTGTCACAGCTCCTGTATGTGTCGGGAGGACGGCCGAAACGGCCGTTACTCCCGAGACGTACTATTACGGCATGGAGCGCGAACGATACAGCTGCCATGACGTAATAGTACGTCAAGGAGCGGGAAGGGGTTATTCTGGATCTAAGGCATTGTGTCGTTCTCCCTACGTATTGGAGTTGGCATGTACATTCCAATAAATAGATTACATATGTACTACTGCAACTTAGGGATGACTTGATTGGAAAAGACTCTTTTGTAACTGTCGATGTGTATGAATATTTTTTGTTGTTGATGCTATTGCAGCATAGGCATCGTGGGTGGCCACATTTGTAGGAGCCATTGGGTCTGGATAGAAACGTGGCTGATATTGTTTTGGGTTTACGGATTCTGCTGGGGGCCAGAATATTTTTCAGAGTTAGCGATCGTCGAAAGGTGATGCTTGGATGAGCGGGTATCGCATCTTTGAGGTAAGGGTCACTTTTTATGATGTGCCAATATTTGTGCAAGATTGACCTAACTGTCTTGTTCCCTTGATTAAAAGTTGTAATGAAATTAGTGTTATATTTATTTGGTACTGGTTTTCTCTGTACAGGGATTAGGCAGGAGTCCTGGGATAATAGTGAGACTTTTTGTCTTGCATCTTTGATAAGTTTTAGAGGGAAGTTCTTTTCTCTAAATCTTCTTTCTAAAATATTGCACTCTGATTTAAAATTTACGTTGGTACTGCAATTTTTACGTACTCTTCTGAATTGACCGAAGGGTACATTTGTTAACCAAGGGCGATAGTGGGCACTTTTGAAGTCGATATAGCTATTCTCATCGACGGATTTAAAGTGAGTTTTTGTGACAAAATGTTCGGTCATGGTGTCATAGCTGATGGTTAGGTCCAGGTAATCGATTGAGATTTCAGAAAAAGTGTGCGTGAAAGAAATATCATAACTGTTAGTGTTTAAAAGTTTTATAAAACTAGAAGCTTCGTTTTCTGATCCTGTCCACACGAAGAACAGGTCGTCGATGTAACGCCTATATAAAAGAATGTTATTTTTAAAAGAATGTTCCCCAAAGATGTATTCCTCTTCGAAGGCCCCCATGTACAGATTTGCGTAGGCTGGTGCGAATCTGGTACCCATCGCACAGCCTTTGATTTGATTATAAAAACTGTTATTAAAAGTGAATGTATTATGATGAAGAATAAAATTATTGCAATTGGTTAGAAAGGAAACTTGGTTATCAGGGATTAAGACGTTAGATGATAGAAATGATTTGGTTACCTGCATGCCTTTATTATGTGGGATGTTACTATACAAAGCTGTTACATCAGCTGTTAAAAAATGTATGTTGGATGTAGTTGCGTCAATTTTGAGATTGAATAGATCTCTGATTAGTTGAGTAGAGTCTTTGAGATAGGATGGTAGCGTGAGCACAAATGGTTGAAGGTGTAAGTCTATAAAGTGAGAAAGGTTACTGGTTAATGAGCCAATTCCTGAAATGATGGGGCGTCCGGGGGGGTCTGTGAGTGTTTTGTGGATTTTGGGGAGATGATAGATAAAAGGTATGTTCGGGAATGGTACATGTAAGAAACTTTTTTCTTTTTTCGTGAGTAGGCCCTCCTGGAAGGCTTTCTCTATCATAGATGTATATTAAGGCGGGAAGGGGATTGGACGTTAATTTACAATAAAAAGTGTTGTCATTTATTGTAAATTAACGTCCAATCCCCTTACCGCCTACATATGTAAATATACATCTATGATAGAGAAAGCCTTCCAGGAGGGCCTACTCACGAAAAAAGAAAAAAGTTTCTTACATGTACCATTCCCGAACATACCTTTTATCTATCATCTCCCCAAAATCCACAAAACACTCACAGACCCCCCCGGACGCCCCATCATTTCAGGAATCGGCTCATTAACCAGTAACCTTTCTCACTTTATAGACTTACACCTTCAACCATTTGTGCTCACGCTACCATCCTATCTCAAAGACTCTACTCAACTAATCAGAGATCTATTCAATCTCAAAATTGACGCAACTACATCCAACATACATTTTTTAACAGCTGATGTAACAGCTTTGTATAGTAACATCCCACATAATAAAGGCATGCAGGTAACCAAATCATTTCTATCATCTAACGTCTTAATCCCTGATAACCAAGTTTCCTTTCTAACCAATTGCATTAATTTTATTCTTCATCATAATACATTCACTTTTAATAACAGTTTTTATAATCAAATCAGAGGCTGTGCGATGGGTACCAGATTCGCACCAGCCTACGCAAATCTGTACATGGGGGCCTTCGAAGAGGAATACATCTTTGGGGAACATTGTTTTAAAAATAACATTCTTTTATATAGGCGTTACATCGACGACCTGTTCTTCGTGTGGACAGGATCAGAAAACGAAGCTTCTAGTTTTATAAAACTTTTAAACACTAACAGTTATAATATTTCTTTCACGCACACTTTTTCTGAAATCTCAATCGATTACCTGGACCTAACCATCAGCTATGACACCATGACCGAACATTTTGTCACAAAAACTCACTTTAAATCCGTCGATGTGAATAGCTATATCGACTTCAAAAGTGCCCACTATCGCCCTTGGTTAACAAATGTACCCTTCGGTCAATTCAGAAGAGTACGTAAAAATTGCAGTACCAACGTAAATTTTACATCAGAGTGCAATATTTTAGAAAGAAGATTTAGAGAAAAGAACTTCCCTCTAAAACTTATCAAAGATGCAAGACAAAAAGCCTCACTATTATCCCAGGACTCCTGCCTAATCCCTGTACAGAGAAAACCAGTACCAAATAAATATAACACTAATTTCATTACAACTTTTAATCAAGGGAACAAGACAGTTAGGTCAATCTTGCACAAATATTGGCACATCATAAAAAGTGACCCTTACCTCAAATATGCGATACCCGCTCATCCAAGCATCACCTTTCGACGATCGCTAACTCTGAAAAATATTCTGGCCCCCAGCAGAATCCGTAAACCCAAAACAATATCAGCCACGTTTCTATCCAGACCCAATGGCTCCTACAAATGTGGCCACCCACGATGCCTATGCTGCAATAGCATCAACAACAAAAAATATTCATACACATCGACAGTTACAAAAGAGTCTTTTCCAATCAAGTCATCCCTAAGTTGCAGTAGTACATATGTAATCTATTTATTGGAATGTACATGCCAACTCCAATACGTAGGGAGAACGACACAATGCCTTAGATCCAGAATAAACAAACACAGATTCAATGTGAACACAGGTTTTTTGAAACATAGTGTGTCTCGCCACTTCACCCACATACATAAATGCCAATTTAACCAAATTACAGTTACACCCATTGAAGAGATACATCATGACGTTCCCAACAGATTTAATAAACTCAAACAGAGGAAAAACTATTGGATTTTTAAATTACAGTCTTTACATCCAAGGGGTTTGAATGACATCTCTGAATCATCATTGGATTAACCTACACCATAAATTTTAAAATAATATTTGAGGCTAAATAATCTCCAAATTATCACATATCAATAAACATTTGGAATCTGACTGCCAAATTTATTCATTCATTATGCATTCTCTTTGTGCTACGCAACCCTCGTCTCTACATATTTTACTCATACTTTCCTTTTTTTTTAAATAGCAAAGTTTTCACATATTACCATTTTAACCATAATTGACTTTTTTATCAACTTATGTTCTGCCTGTCCTGTTCCTGATTTTCTTCGGATCCTACGGTGCGGTGGTTCCGCACTATTGACCTAGTAATATAATTGCAGTTTTAACCATTACTTTCAATGTACACTATCGCAAAGAATAAGATCTTCTTATTTTACATCCCAGAGTTTAAAATATGCTGCATATTCCTATTGAAATCAGGACTGAACCACTTTGAATATCTATGCCTGATACTGTATCTATGTGCATTCTCCCATTTAAATAATACATGTTTTTAAGCAGTTTTTAATTTTTTCAATATCTTACCCACAGCAAGCATAGATCTTTTCATTCGCTCCATCGCTCCGATCTCCGCTTGGTTGTCCTGGTAACGAAGCAGCGTCCCGGCTTCGTTCGTTTTAACCCAGCAACATTCTTCATTCTTTCTTTTACTTTATTCTTCATTTTTACTTTTCATTCTTTCAATTGTATCTCAGTCTACAAGTAAATATTTGGCTTGTTTGTTAAAATACATTACGCTTTTATAGCCCTGCGATGGGAACAGTGAAAAAAAGCCGGGAGTGACGTCACGATCGCACCTTGACCCCTGCAGATTTGGCGTTTTTTTCTCTTGTGTCAATTTGAACCTACATGCTATATAAGATGTGTCCATTGTGATATGTACATGGCCTGAGGAAGACGATTGTTCATCGTTGAAACGCGTAGCCACTCACAATAAATTGAACCTATTATCAATACCTTCGGACTCCGTTCTCATCATTTTCACCACACAGCAGCGCCCCTGAAAAGATCCACCTTTTCTCCTGCACTTCTCTCTACCTAAGCGGTCCCATCTGGTTACCGACTTGGATCTGGCAGCAGCACTGTGGTTATTACATGCCTTAAAACCTCCTTATCCAGGTGAGCACATTTCTTGCTACTTTGTCTCACCTTTACCTACTGATCTGCACAAGGTGGCGCCGTCTTTTTCTTTTATTATTTCATTTTAGGTTGGACTGCAATCGTGCCCTTTTGGAATCAGCACTCCAACTCCAGGAGTCTCTAAGACTCTCCTGCACTGGCAGCCGCGTGTATAGATCTACTCATCCCTTTGGAATTACCGTCGTGGGTATTTTTTCCCCTGATTTACCACATCCCTACAATCAACACCTATAATGCTGGATTTCACAGACGAAAGGAATGTCCTACGAGAAAACCTGATCATGCAGCTGATTGGAACTGACACCATGATGGGGGCACTCCATACAGTGAGTAACGATGTTACCCCCGAATTGACCAAACTAATGACTGATCTATATCTGTCACTGGAGGATACCCTTAAAAAGGAAGCTCTGCAGAGCATAGACTGTCGTTTTTTACAAATCTAGATCAATTAAAATATTGCTCCAAGGGGTTTAAGGTTCTCTATTAATAACCCTTACCCCACAGATTTGCCTTTCAGTAATGACTGGAAGACTTTTCTAGACCAATGCCATCTAGGTCTTTTGGAAAGACTTCTGAAAAAACGCAATACACTTAGTGAGATGTTTAGATTAGAAATTTCGATAATCAAAGAGAAACTCTTTAAATTTACTGACCATCGTGATTTTCTGAAATTAGAAACCTCTACCAGTAACAGACTAAATATATATGAAAAAGACATTATTTTAAAAAAGGTCAAGAAACTTAAGAGGGACCGCGATGACTATACCTTAAATGATTTAGGTGATTGGAGATCATCTTTACCACATACATCCAAAACAGACAATGCCCTAACCAAATACAACACTCCACACAGAACTCATATAGCACCTTTGGACATTTCCTGAAGGTTCAGGGCCCCTTCCAAGTCTCGGGCCCCTGTTGCTGAGGGGAACACTTTCAGTAGGTCTTTCAAAAATAGTCTAAGACTCCATCATAGACCAATCAACGACAGCCCCTCGACAAGAACACCCAAAACTATTCTTGCTGAGAAACATTCCATACGCATCCCCTTAGCGTCAACGAAACCCCTTTCCCACCACTCAGATTAGGAATGCAACTCCACACAAGCCGTTCCTTTACTTAGCAAAGGACCAATTACTGAAGTACCTCTGAATGCCTTTAGTGCATCTGATTTGGAGTATCACCTCTCCAAGTTCTTTTCCATACCTGAACCAATGGAAGTCCTGACTATACCTGACTCCCCCTCCTCCTCACTCAACGACTCCATTGAAGATAGCCTGATTTCTTTACTCCAACTATCAGTACACAGTACCCCCCAGTCCTCCCCTCTTGGCACACATACAAGCCCGCGTAGGAGCCTTTCCACATCCCTACCTTTCATAGACAACCCTTCCAAAATTGATTTAGCCACATCCTCACTTGACATCACTTATGCAGCAACTTCTTTTTTGGGCCTTCCCTCAGAACTTACCAGACCCCCATTAACCCCCACAGTTACCAGCAACGACATTCTCCTACCATATATAATGAGCCCCAAAGCACAAACCATCACCCGTTTTTTCCCGAAAATACAGAAAATCTCCATAAAAAGAAAACTAAATACAGACACAGAGGACGGAGAGGAGGCAGGAAACGCAATAAGCCAATGTCCGAGATTGAACCCAAAGAAAAACCGAATAAAACAATAAAAATATTCAATTTGTCATCCTACCCACTAAACACTCATGAGACGAATTTGCTCAACAAAGGACTGTCCTTTTGCCCCACATCTTTATCTAATGATTTTGATTTATTCATGGACCTCAACCGTTTTATTAGAAAACTTACCCTCATCAGACACTTTGCTTTACAGAAACCCAATATATCATCCATCACAATAGAGGATCCACAGATACCACTTCCAAATTTAAAAGCCATCCCAGTTGAAGTTTACTCTAAATCTGAATTTTATCCTATCCATCACCAGGGTCCCCTCATTGAAACTTTCTCAACACTAGTGAGTAATGAATTCAGGACGTTAGAGACTCCCCATCTCTATCAAGATAATCTAACCTCACATGAAAGAAGGGCTATCAAATCCCTGCAAAATAACGAAGACATAGTCATTCGTCCTGCTGATAAAGGGGGAGGAATAGTGATTCAGAACAGAGACAAGTATCTCGAAGAAACTATGAGGATTTTAAATGACAACACTTTTTATTGTAAATTAACGTCCAATCCCCTTCCCGCCTACATATGTAAATATACATCTATGATAGAGAAAGCCTTCCAGGAGGGCCTACTCACGAAAAAAGAAAAAAGTTTCTTACATGTACCATTCCCGAACATACCTTTTATCTATCATCTCCCCAAAATCCACAAAACACTCACAGACCCCCCCGGACGCCCCATCATTTCAGGAATCGGCTCATTAACCAGTAACCTTTCTCACTTTATAGACTTACACCTTCAACCATTTGTGCTCACGCTACCATCCTATCTCAAAGACTCTACTCAACTAATCAGAGATCTATTCAATCTCAAAATTGACGCAACTACATCCAACATACATTTTTTAACAGCTGATGTAACAGCTTTGTATAGTAACATCCCACATAATAAAGGCATGCAGGTAACCAAATCATTTCTATCATCTAACGTCTTAATCCCTGATAACCAAGTTTCCTTTCTAACCAATTGCATTAATTTTATTCTTCATCATAATACATTCACTTTTAATAACAGTTTTTATAATCAAATCAGAGGCTGTGCGATGGGTACCAGATTCGCACCAGCCTACGCAAATCTGTACATGGGGGCCTTCGAAGAGGAATACATCTTTGAGGAACATTGTTTTAAAAATAACATTCTTTTATATAGGCGTTACATCGACGACCTGTTCTTCGTGTGGACAGGATCAGAAAACGAAGCTTCTAGTTTTATAAAACTTTTAAACACTAACAGTTATGATATTTCTTTCACGCACACTTTTTCTGAAATCTCAATCGATTACCTGGACCTAACCATCAGCTATGACACCATGACCGAACATTTTGTCACAAAAACTCACTTTAAATCCGTCGATGTGAATAGCTATATCGACTTCAAAAGTGCCCACTATCGCCCTTGGTTAACAAATGTACCCTTCGGTCAATTCAGAAGAGTACGTAAAAATTGCAGTACCAACGTAAATTTTAAATCAGAGTGCAATATTTTAGAAAGAAGATTTAGAGAAAAGAACTTCCCTCTAAAACTTATCAAAGATGCAAGACAAAAAGCCTCACTATTATCCCAGGACTCCTGCCTAATCCCTGTACAGAGAAAACCAGTACCAAATAAATATAACACTAATTTCATTACAACTTTTAATCAAGGGAACAAGACAGTTAGGTCAATCTTGCACAAATATTGGCACATCATAAAAAGTGACCCTTACCTCAAAGATGCGATACCCGCTCATCCAAGCATCACCTTTCGACGATCGCTAACTCTGAAAAATATTCTGGCCCCCAGCAGAATCCGTAAACCCAAAACAATATCAGCCACGTTTCTATCCAGACCCAATGGCTCCTACAAATGTGGCCACCCACGATGCCTATGCTGCAATAGCATCAACAACAAAAAATATTCATACACATCGACAGTTACAAAAGAGTCTTTTCCAATCAAGTCATCCCTAAGTTGCAGTAGTACATATGTAATCTATTTATTGGAATGTACATGCCAACTCCAATACGTAGGGAGAACGACACAATGCCTTAGATCCAGAATAAACAAACACAGATTCAATGTGAACACAGGTTTTTTGAAACATAGTGTGTCTCGCCATTTCACCCACATACATAAATGCCAATTTAACCAAATTACAGTTACACCCATTGAAGAGATATATCATGACGTTCCCAACAGATTTAATAAACTCAAACAGAGGGAAACTATTGGATTTTTAAATTACAGACTTTACATCCATGGGGTTTGAATGACATCTCTGAATCATCATTGGCTTAACCTACACCATAAATTTTAAAATAATATTTGAGGCTAAATAATCTCCAAATTATCACATATCAATAAATATTTGGAATCTGACTGCCAAATTTATTCATTCATTATGCATTCTCTTTGTGCTACGCAACCCTCGTCTCTACATATTTTACTCATACTTTCCTTTTTTTTAAAATAGCAAAGTTTTCACATATTACCATTTTAACCATAATTGACTTTTTTATCAACTTACCTGCGGTATGTTCTGCCTGTCCTGTCCCTGATTTTCTTCGGATCCTACGGTGCGGTGGTTCCGCACTATTGACCTAGTAATATAATTGCAGTTTTAACCATTACTTTCAATGTACACTATCGCAAAGAATAAGATCTTCTTATTTTACATCCCAGAGTTTAAAATATGCTGCATATTCCTATTGAAATCAGGACTGAACCACTTTGCGAATCACGCTAAATTTAGTCATCTATTGTTTTATCTGTGTAGTCACAAAAGAATATCTATGCCTGATACTGTATCTATGTGCATTCTCCCATTTAAATAATACATGTTTTTAAGCAGTTTTTAATTTTTTCAATATCTTACCCACAGCAAGCATAGATCTTTTCATTCGCTCCATCGCTCCGGTCTCCGCTTGGTTGTCCTGGTAACGAAGCAGCGTCCCGGCTTCGTTCGTTTTAACACAGCAACATTCTTCATTCTTTCTTTTACTTTATTCTTCATTTTTAGTTTTCATTCTTTCAATTGTATCTCAGTCTACAAGTAAATATTTGGCTTGTTTGTTAAAATACATTACGCTTTTATAGCCCTGCGATGGGAACAGTGAAAAAAAGCCGGGAGTGACGTCACGATCGCACCTTGACCCCTGCAGATTTGGCGTTTTTTTCACTTGTGTCAATTTGAACCTACATGCTATATAAGATGTGTCCATTGTGATATGTACATGGCCTGAGGAAGACGATTGTTCATCGTTGAAACGCGTAGCCACTCACAATAAATTGAACCTATTATCAATACCTTCGGACTCCGTTCTCATCATTTTCACCACACAGCAGCGCCCCTGAAAAGATCCACCTTTTCTCCTGCACTTCTCTTGTTACACATATGGATTTCCATACCAGGGAATCTAATTGGTTGTCACTCGTGACACAGGTTTTTAACAATGATGCTATGGGACCCATGGGTATTACCCATGTGGGTACACTAGAAACCCAGAAAAAACTAAAGGAACTATTAAAGCGGAGAATGCGAGTTTGGTGGAATAAGGTGTCGCTGGAACAATACCTCACTAAAGAATTTGCGCGTTCAGGTGTTTCCGTCCTTCCCTGTTGATGATTTGACTTTGCGATCCCGATGGGAGGAGGCCTGCAAATCATGCTCTCAGACATTCATAGAACTTCTCATTGGATGGGACAAAAAGCAACTGGATGAAATTGAAAAATTAATATTACCTCTACAGGATCAAATCAAAACTGATTTAAGTCCTGAACTCCTTGCGAAATTCGAACATGAGTTGAGCACAGAGTATGCGAAATGGGAAAATGATATAAAAGCATTTAAATCGAAAAAATTCCAACGGGATCTATTGGATTTTCATGAACAAAAAGTGTATAAATGGCAAAGGATGTGATGGGACGCTCTGAATCTCTATCATCATTGGAGAGCATAGCGTCTGGAACCTCACAGGGAAATGTCCCTATGAGAACTAGAGGATATGAGAGGAGACAAACACCAATTAAAAGAAAATGTAATACAGTGGATGAAAATATGGGAGGCGAGATGAAGATGTTAACCTTTCCGATATAACATTAACCTCGGGTCAGAAATCTGTGCTATCTTTAGGCCTAACATTCTGTCCTGTGTCAGGATTTGATGACTTTATAGCCATCAAGAATGTTTTCTTATTTGCAAGAAAATTAATATATAAAAAATATTTCTCCAAAAATGATCATCATAATTTATTTACAGCACAGGAGGAATTGGAAGCGGTCCGGGCGCTAGAATCTTTACTCCAGGAACAAGAGGTGAGCACTGGCAAATTTCCTGTAAATATCTGTCCTCGTTCCACCACATTTCCACCCCTGTCTTTAAACCCATCAGTTGACATATTTGTCAAGATGGTCACTGATGAATTTCGTAAATTACCACAACAACGAGGTCATGATAATTTATCATGGGCCCAACGCAAAGCTCTACACAAACTTAAAGAGTTGAGGAGTGTGGTTTTCAAACCCGCAGACAAGGGTGGAAATGTGGTGGTATGGCCAGTGGAAATGTATGAACTCGAAGCATATATACAATTGTGCGATGTTAGATGCTATAGACGCCTAAGCTCTAATCCAACTGAAGCTTTTAAGAGTCAATTGGATAGCATGCTTGTTGATGCATTTGATGACGGTATTATTACAAAAACAATTCTTGAAGGGCTTATTGTCAAATATCCGATCACTCCCACATTATATCTGCTACCGAAGATACATAAAGATCAAAAGAGGCCTCCAGGGCGTCCAATTGTATCTGGCTGTGGGAGCCTATGTGAATCCATATGCCGTTTTCTTGATTTTTACCTTCGCCCCTGTGTGGAGGGTCTCCAATCATACATCAAAGACTCCACGGATGTTTTGAAACGTCTTGATGGAGTTACAATGGAGCAGGACATGTTTTTAGTGTACTGCGATGTAGAATCCCTCTACACTTGCATCGACCATGACCTTGGGCTGTCCGCGGTCTCACATTTTCTACGTTCGGGGGATCATGATCAAGATCTGATCAATTTTCTTATCCGTTTAATGCGCTTTGTCCTTGAACACAATTACTTTCTGTTTAGGGATAAATATTATTTGCAGCTACGTGGGACGGCGATGGGTGCCACTTGTGCACCGTCCTATGCGAATCTGTTTTTGGGTTTCTGGGAACATGAGACTGTAAGAACAGCAATGGATATGGTTTCAGGAAATGTTGTCAGTTGGATGCGCTTTATTGGTGATATGCTGTTCATCTGGCAGGGCACACGAGTGGAATTGGACAGGTTCCTAGTCATTCTAAATACCAATGCATGTAATATCAAATTAACGAATGCGATCAGTCAGGAGTTCATGGAATTCCTGGACATTAAGATCACAGTATTACCAATGGGCAATTTAAGTACTACAATTTTTCGCAAAAAAACGGCGGTAAACGCACTTTTACATGCATCCTCGTTCCACCCTTCACATACTATTCGTGCCATCCCTACAGGCCAGCTTTTGCGGGCACGACGTGTATGCGACTCAAAATCGAATTTTGAAAATGAATCCCAGAGTTTAAAGGCTCGCTTCTTCCAACGTGGATATCGTAAATAGGATGTTGAGAGGGGATATCAAAGAGCATATCACACTGATCGCAATAATCTTCTTATCCAACAACAACGGAAAAAGAAAAATAATGAGGACACGGTAAGGCTCATCACTACATACAATACGCAATGGTCTGAAATGCAGAAAATTGTGACCCGTTTCTGGCCCATCTTATTGACAGACCCTGATTTGAAGAGGTATCTACCTCCAAGACCCCAATTAACAGCCAAAAGGAGCAAAACCTTGAGGGACAATTTAGTCCGGAGTCATTATACTGCTCCAAATTCCAACATGTATCTGTTTGCCTCCAAGGGACCAAAATGGGGATCTTTCCCTTGTGGTCATTGTTCCGTCTGTAATTTGATGGTTAAAACAGATGTATTTTCTGACTCTGAAAATATGAAATGTTACAAGATTGTACATTTTATTAATTGCAGTACGTCTGGGGTCATCTATATGGCAACATCCCCATGTGGTCTTTCTTATATTGGCATGACTACGAGGGAACTAAAAATACGAATTCAGGAACATGTAAGAGACATCAAAAGGGCAGGAAGAATTGAAGTAAATGACTTGGATATGATCAATAAACTTAAATCTATTCCCAGACATTTCCGTGACCATCATAACAACAGGTGGCAGGTGTAAAGGATCTGCCAGGCACAGCTTCGGGGTTAACGCCCAGAGGTAATCAGTCGGCACCTGAGTCTATGTCTCTGAGACTGACTCCAGCTTCCACCACTCAGGCTGGCAGGCTTAGGAGTGGGAGAGCCTATCGCAGCCTGGCCAGACTCAGCTAGCTCCCGCCCTCGGTCTATTTATACCTGCCTTTCCTGTTCCTCCTTTGCTTGTGATTCTTCTCGTGTGGTTTCCTGGCCCAGCTACAGCTTCTGACTATTTTATCCTGCTCCATACTGACCCTGGCTTACTGACTACTCTCCTGCTCTGCGTTTGGTACCTCGTACACTCCTGGTTTGACTCGGCTCGTTCACCTCTCTTGTTGCTCACGGTATTGCCGTGGGCAACTGCCCCATTTCCCTTAGCTTTGTGTACCCTTGTCTGTTTGTCTCGTGCACTTACTGAGCGTAGGGACCGCCGCCCAGTTGTACCCCGTCGCCTAGGGCGGGTCGTTGCAAGTAGGCAGGGACAGAGTGGCGGGTAGATTAGGGCTCATTTGTCCGTTTCCCTACCCCTATCATTACATAATCACAAGCCCATTACCTAGTCTACCCTGGTCCCTGTCTCTACTTTGGACCCCCTTGAGACCCTGGCCCAGCAAATGCAGGGTCTCTCCCTACAGGTCCAGGCCCTGGCTCAGAGGGTCAACCAGCCTGACGCTGCCATGGTATTGCCCCTCACCTCACCTCTTGAACCCCACTTCAAGTTGCCTGACCGATTCTCAGGGGACCGGAGGACTTTTCTCTCCTTTCGGGAGAGTTGTAGGCTTTACTTTCGCTTAAAGCCTCACTCCTCAGGTTCTGAGAGCCAGCGGGTGGGTATAATTATGTCCCGGCTCCAGGAAGGTCCCCAAGAGTGGGCCTTCTCCTTGGCTCCTGACGCCCCTGAACTTTCCTCCGTTGATCGTTTATTTTCTGCTCTCTGACTCATTTATGACGAGACTGACAGGACTGCCTTTGCCGAGAGTCAGCTGGTGACCTTACGTCAGGGTAAGAGACCTGTTGAGGAGTATTGTTCTGACTTTAGGAAGTGGTGCGTAGCTTCTCGGTGGAATGACCCTGCCTTAAGGTGCCAGTTTAGGTTGGGTCTGTCGAACGCCCTGAAAGACCTGCTAGTTAGCTATCCCTCTTCTGACTCCCTAGACCAGGTTATGGCTTTAGCGGTACGACTTGACCGACGTCTCAGGGAACGACAACTTGAACGTTTTTGTGTTTTCCCCTCTGACTCCCCCATGATGCCTCCCGAGGTCCCGTTGCTTCGCTCTTCCGCGGAAGACTAGGAGGTACCTATGCAACTCGGGGCCTCCGTGTCCCCCCGACAACGTAGAGAGTTCCGCAGGAAGAATGGTCTCTGCTTCTATTGTGGGGATGACAAGCATCAAGTGAACACCTGTCCTAGGCGTAAGAATAAGCAGCCGGAAAACTTCCGCGCCTAAGTGATCATCGGGGAGGTCACTTGGGTGCACAGGTATTTCCCGTAAATATGAAACGTAATAAAATCTTGCTTTCCTTTCAGGTGTCTTTTGGTGGTAGGTCTGCTACCGGCAGTGCCTTCGTGGATTCAGTGTTTTCTGCTAATATCATGTCTGTGGAATTTGCTATGTCTCTAGCTATGCCTTTGATTGATTTGCCTAAACCTGTCTCGGTAGTGGGTATCGACTCCACTCCTCTTGCTAATGGTTATTTTACACAGCATACCCCTGTTTTTGAACTCCTTGTTGGCTCCATGCATTTGGAGCAGTGCTCTGTACTGTTGATGCAGGGATTATCGTCCGATTTGGTTTTAGGCCTTCCCTGGTTGCAGTTGCATAATCCCACTTTTGACTGGAATACTGGGGAGCTTACCAAATGGGGTAATGAATGCTTTACGTCATATTTTGCTGTTAATTCCATTTCTCCCCCTGAGGAGGTGAACACGCTACCTGAGTTTGTGCAGGACTTCGCTGATGTTTTCTCTAAGGAGGCCTCCGAAGTGTTACCTCCTCATAGAGAATATGATTGTGCTATCGAATTGGTACCAGGAGCTAAGCTCCCTAAGGGTAGGATATTTAATCTTTCTTGTCCCGAACGTGAAGCCATGAGAGAGTATATCCAGGAATGCCTGGCCAAGGGTTACATTCGCCCCTCTACTTCTCCGGTAGGTGCTGGCTTCTTCTTCGTAGGGAAGAAGGATGGTGGTCTTAGGCCATGCATTGACTACCGTAACTTGAATAAGGTCACTGTAAGGAACCAGTATCCCCTTCCTTTGATTCCTGATCTCTTTAATCAGGTTCAGGGGGCCCAATGGTTCTCTAAGTTTGATCTACGGGGGGCGTATAACCTTATCCGCATCAAAGAGGGGGATGAGTGGAAGACTGCGTTTAACACGCCCGAAGGTCATTTCGAATACCTCGTCATGCCCTTTGGGTTGTGTAATGCTCCCACGGTCTTCCAGAATTTCATAAATTAAATTTTAAGGGATTACCTGGGGGTATTTCTTGTAGTGTACCTTGATGACATACTGGTGTTTTCCAAGGACTTGTCCTCCCACATTGAGCATGTCAGGAAGGTGCTCCAGGTCCTTCGGGAAAACAAACTGTTTGCGAAAACCGAAAAATGTGTGTTTGGGGTACAGGAGATACCATTTTTGGGTCAAATCCTCACTCCTCATGAATTCCGCATGGACCCCGCCAAGGTCCAGGCTGTGGCGGAATGGGTCCAACCTGCCTCCCTGAAGGCGTTACAGTGTTTCTTGGGGTTCGCTAATTATTACAGAAGATTTATTGCTAACTTCTCGGTCATCGCTAAGCCTCTTACGGACCTCACTCGCAAAGGTGCTGATTTCCTCCACTGGCCTCCTGAGGCTGTCCAGGCTTTTGAGGTCCTTAAGAAGTGCTTTATCTCGGCCCCGGTGCTGGTTCAGCCCAACCAAATGGAGCCATTTATCGTGGAAGTTGACGCATCCGAGGTGGGAGTGGGGGCTGTCTTGTCCCAGGGTACCAGGTCCCTCACCCATCTCCGTCCCTGTGCCTACTTCTCCAGGAAGTTTTCGCCCACTGAGAGTAACTATGATATTGGCAACCGCGAACTCTTAGCCATTAAATGGGCATTTGAAGAGTGGCGCCACTTCCTGGAGGGGGCTAGGCACCAGGTAACGGTCCTTACCGACCACAAGAATCTGGTTTTCCTTGAATCTGCCCGGAGGCTAAACCCGAGACAAGCTCGATGGGCGCTATTTTTTACAAGATTCAACTTTTTGGTTACCTATAGGGCTGGGTGTAAAAATATTAAGGCCGATGCACTGTCGCATAGCTTCATGGCCAGCCCCCCTTCGGAGGAAGATGCTGCTTGTATTCTGCCTCCTGGTATAATTATTTCTTCTATTGATTCTGATTTAGTCTCCGAAATTGCGGCTGATCAAGGTTCAGCTCCCGGGAACCTTCCTGAGGACAAGCTGTTTGTTCCCCTGCAATTCCGGCTAAGGGTACTTAGGGAAAATCATGACTCCGCACTATCTGGTCATCCAGGCGTCCTGGGTACCAAACACCTCATTGCCAGAAACTATTGGTGGCCTGGGTTGCCTAAAGACGTTAAGGCCTACGTCGCCGCTTGTGAGGTTTGTGCTAGGTCCAAGACTCCCAGGTCCCGACCAGCGGGCTTACTACGTTCTTTGCCCATTCCCCAGAGACCTTGGACCCATATCTCCATGGATTTTATAACCGATTTGCCTCCATCTCAAGGCAAGTCGGTGGTGTGGGTTGTAGTAGACCGCTTCAGTAAGATGTGCCACTTTGTGCCCCTCAAGAAACTACCCAATGCCAAGACGTTAGCTACCTTGTTTGTCAAACACATCCTGCGTCTCCATGGGGTCCCTGTCAATATTGTTTCGGACAGAGGGGTACAATTTGTTTCATTGTTTTGGAGAGCCTTCTGTAAAAAGTTGGAGATTGATCTGTCCTTCTCCTCTGCCTTCCATCCTGAAACTAATGGCCAAACCGAGAGGACTAATCAATCTCTAGAACAATATTTAAGGTGTTTTATCTCTGACTGTCAATATGATTGGGCCTCATTTATTCCCCTCGCCGAATTTTCCCTTAATAACTGGGTCATTAACTCGTCAGGGGTCTCTCCCTTTTTCTGTAATTTTGGGTTTAATCCACGGTTCTCCTCCGTTTCACCTGGTAGTTGCAACAATCCCGAGGTAGAGGTCTGGGCCCAGGTTCAGAAGAACCTAGAGGCGTCCCAGAGCGTACAAAAAAATCCGGCTGATAGAAGACGTTCTGCTAACCCCTTGTTTATGGTCGGGGATCTGGTGTGGTTATCGTCTAGGAACTTGCGCCTTAAGGTCCCGTCCAAGAAATTTGCTCCCCGGTTTATTAGGCCGTATAAGGTCATTGAAGTCCTCAATCCTGTCTCCTTCCGACTAGAGTTGCCCCATCTTTTCGAATACACGACGTATTTCATGCCTCCCTCCTTAAACGCTGCTCCCCGTCCTTGGCTCCCTCGAGGAGACCTCCTGTTCCCATTCTCACCTGAGGGGGTGGAATTCGAGATTGTGGACAGCAAGATGGTCCAAGGCTCCCTCCAGTACCTGGTCGATTGGAGAGGATACGGGCCTGAGGAGAGGACTTGGGTACCCGCCCGGGATGTTCACGCTGGGGTATTGGTCAGAAAGTTCCACCTTCGTTTCCCCAATAAACCAGGTCCACTTAGAAAGGGTCCGGTGGCCCCTCATAAAAGGGGGGGTACTGTAAAGGATCTGCCAGGCACAGCTTCGGGGTTAACGCCCATAGGTAATCAGTCGGCACCTGAGTATATGTCTCTGAGACTGACTCCAGCTTCCACCACTCAGGCTGGCAGGCTTAGGAGTGGGAGAGCCTATCGCAGCCTGGCCAGACTCAGCTAGCTCCCGCCCTCGGTCTATTTATACCTGCCTTTCCTGTTCCTCCTTTGCTTGTGATTCTTCTCGTGTGGTTTCCTGGCCCAGCTACAGCTTCTGACTATTTGATCCTGCTCCATACTGACCCTGGCTTACTGACTACTCTCCTGCTCTGCGTTTGGTACCTCGTATACTCCTGGTTTGACTCGGCTCGTTCACCTCTCTTGTTGCTCACGGTGTTGCCGTGGGCAACTGCCCCATTTCCCTTAGCTTTGTGTACCCTTGTCTGTTTGTCTCGTGCACTTACTGAGCGTAGGGACCGCCGCCCAGTTGTACCCCGTCGCCTAGGGCGGGTCGTTGCAAGTAGGCAGGGACAGAGTGGCGGGTAGATTAGGGCTCACTTGTCCGTTTCTCTACCCCTATCATTACAGCAGGACTTAAAAGTACTATAGCATCATTTTTTATTGTGTCTTTGTTTATTGTGTCTATATTTAATGATGGGATGATAGATGGTAGAGTCATATTTATGACCATACTGCTGTGTTTTGGGACACAATTTTATGTTGGTGGACTAGAGACATCTCGGCACATTGATGTGCATATATTTATGTAATTATTGATATTGTATTTTTTATACTCTTTACAGATGTCATGGCTTCTTATGTTCTATGCGGAAGTTCACCATTGGAGGCGGCCTATATAGTCCATGTGTTTGATTTGTGTTTGGGTCTATGAAAGGGATTTTTGACTATGTGAGGGTCTTCTAATTATTTAAAGGGAGTGATGGCTTATGTGTATTGTATGTACTCAGATTGTATATATATAAAAATATCTTTGGATGTATATTTGGCTCTCTGAGACCCTTTTCGGCTTTCTCAAGGGGTAGGTATTTCTCTGTGAACAATGCAAATAAATATATATAATTTTGACAATGTGATTTTTTTTTTTTTTTTTTAATATAATCTATCTCTCACTGGTAAAATTAACCTAGCCTAAAAATTCTAGACTGTTCATGACTTTGACAGTGGGCAAACTTACAAAATCAGCAAGGGATCAAATACTTATTTCCTCCACTGTATGTATTGATGTATATCCATTTATTGTATGGCGCTATTTCAGTAATAACACTCATTTATTAGATATATATGATATTTTCTATTTATTTTTGGAAGCTTAGGTGTATATATATGTATCGATGTATATATATTTATAAGGGTATGCTATGTTTTTGTTTTTGGTCGGTGCCGGTATCTATACGCACTGTGGAGATATATGTACAAATGGCCAATAAACACAACCTATGATCCAATGATATTGGTGAAATTGTAGTATGGCCTCTGTCTCTCAGTGTTGAGGCACGCCCACCATCCTCCCACATTCATACGTAACATTCTGGCAGTATGCCACTCTTTAAGATGGCGCAGTTCTCCTTGTGACCGCCGGACTTGGACAGTGTGACTTCCCCTCTGGTATTCCGGCTGGCGTTCTTGATGCGCACGCGCAATACATACACCTAGAGAGACTGTCGTCATACGCTATGACTCTGGTGCCCGGATGAGCACCATTGCGCATGTGCGGTCTTGACTGTCATGACGTCCCTTGGTTTGAATCCAGCTCTTGTGCACAGCTGAAACCTTCCGTTCCTGAGATATGGTAGGCATATGTATAACGCTAATTGCAATTACTTGCAATCTGTGTATGCTCCTTGTGCATTGGACGCCAACATAGTCCACTCCCAGTGTGTCCCATACTTAAGATGACTGCTATCCCATCATTCAGTACCCCTTGAGAAAGCTGACGGCGAAACGCGCGTCGGGGGTGTCTAGTGTGGTGATACTTTTGTTGTGGGACATATCATGCAATCTACAGGTTGGTATAGCCTTTTGAGCCCTTGTCTTTGGGCTCTCCTCTATGTTTACCAAGCAGTGTGAACATATTGTTTATTGCCACATCTCTGAACTCATGCTATGTGCCTTGGTTGGATGTATATGACTATTACGTTGGTTGTTTTTTCTATACTGTTTATGCTATACCCTTTGGTTTTGGATTGAGAAACCTGTACCATACCACATCACATGATGTTTGTAGTTTAGTAGCATGCCATATGTATATGTCCCTGTTGTGTCTACACGCTATTCTTTTATTACTTGTATCATTGATTTTATCGTCTGATGGCCAATATGTTGTTATGTGTATTTCAATAAAGTCTTTTTATATTTTCATGGTACAAATTGTGTGCTATATATTATTTATCCGGGCACGGATATGTTATATATGTCTTCACATTTCGTGATAGGTATTTAAATTTGGTCTTTTTTGATCTGTGAGGACGCACGATAACTCTCTTGGCGTAAGTCCATGGTCCATACTTGAATAGGTATTTATTATCTTATCAAAGTATGCTACACAATTGGCTAATACACTTTTTTAGAAATTAATAAAATTTGTAGGTAAACTCAAACAAGTTTATTAATGAACAAAGAAAAAAAAACAACATGGATTCACCAACACGGTGCCAAGAAAAAGAATTGACAAATTTTGTAATTACAATTGAAAAAGGTCATGGCCTACTGGTCCTGCAGGAGAGGGAGCAGGTCAACCGGTGTCTTGTCTGTCATGCATTTCGTGGCCTTGATGATGCCCTTGGTAGGGGTATGCCACGTTAACCTGGAAGCTTTGTCCGCTAGATGAGGGGCCATAATAATCAGGCCGTATATTCATGTCTCTACCCTGGCTAAACAAGGTAGGTGAGGAGTCATATAAAGACCTATGTTGATCATGGTGCGTTGGTTGTGCTTCCGGAGTAACCAAGCTTGAGCTTTGAACTCCACTGCCAATGGGCTCATCGTTATGCAGACGCCACAAATCCACTGCATGGAAGATGGGCCTTGGATCATTCGGTGGCTTTGCTGTCTGGTGTATAACGATGATCGCTCCCTGTACTCGAAGACGATGATCTTCTGGAAGGCTTGTAAGATGAGGGGTGAGGCTGCAAAGAAATGTCTCCTCTGGTATTTCTGCACTACTTCTGATGAGATACTCCAGGACTCTGGACTCAACTATAGCCCTGTTGTCCAAAGCAGCAGACCCGCATTTGTGCCGCGAAGTTCTTGGATTTTCCTCTGTTGAAGCAATCGGAGTAGTGAATGTCTGTAACGAGTCCTTGGTTACTACATGAGGAGATTCCGTTGATGAAGTCGACTCAGCTTCCGGCTCCTCTAGTTGTATAGCGTTACTGTCAACTTCTTGGGCATCTTGCAGATTGTCAGTTGTTGTTTGAATATTAAAAAAAAAATAATTTGATTACATGAAAATAAACTTGTGTTGAAATTACTACTTTTTGCATAATTAATAAGGGATACACTTTTTTTTATAGTAGGCCATCTACTGTACATCCTATTGGTGGGTGTTGCGACTACATGCATCCACGACTACCAGCTGTCATGAAAATTGCATAGTGCTCGGACCCACGGTTCTTTTTCGACTACATCATTTAAAACCTGTTTGGACAGTCAATTTCTGACACACTTGTAGTGGTAGTTCACAGTATTCTGTACAGTGAATTGCCGCTATGTGTGAAAGTTTGACATTGCAAGCAGGTTAAAAAAAATTAAGGGGAAGCAGGCCTCGTACAAGCGCAGCGTCCTCCAAAACAGCAAATATGCATACGATCTTAAATCAAAATTAATAATAGGCCTGTAAGACGTCATGACGAATAATATAGTCTAAAATTAAAATATTAATTTCAAATGGACTTGAAACAAATATACTTACAAACAAAGTTCCATTACTTGTTTGAGGAACATGAACTGCTCTTTGCTATTTGGGACTGCTCGCCTCTGAATTGGTCCTGTATGGCATTATCTACAGGGGGACTGTATGGTGCTATATACAGGGGGCTGTATGGTGCTATATACAGGGGGCTGTATGGTGCTATATACCGGGTGGCTGTGTGCTGCTATATAAAGGGGGGCTGTATGGTGCTATATACAGGGAAGCAGTATAGTGCTCTATACAGGGGGGCTGTATGGTGCTATATACATGGGGCTTTATGGCACTATATACAGGGAGGCTGTATGATGCTATATACAGGTAGGGGGCTGTATGGTGCTATCTACAGGGGGGCTGTATGACGCTATCTACAGGGAGGCTGTATGGCGCTATCTACAGGGGGGCTGTATGGCGCTTTATACAGGGAGAGGGCTGTCTGGCGCTATCTACAGGGGGCGCTGTGTGGCAGAATCTACAGGGAGGCACTATCTACAAGGGGGGGTTGTGTGGCACCCAGGGGAGGGGGGGCCCAGTCAAAAGTTAGCTATGGGGCCCAGTCTTTCCTAGTTACACCCCTGCCTGTGACACACTTGGAGCTGCACAAAGTGTATACCAGACAGAACATTTAAATTGAAAAGCACATTAATGAGACATTAAGCATATGCACAGTGGGTCAATGCAACAAAACATTAGCGTGTGCGCGTAAAGTTTGACCACCAAATTGCATACAATGGCATAATGGAAAAACAGGTACAAAATAAAACAATTACAGCAAAGTGCAATGTGTGTATTTACTTGCTTATTTTCTGACGCTGTGCACTGGTTTCCTGCTGCCATCGGCGCTGCAAAAGCACCTTGGACAGTTCCTCCCACGTTGCGTCCTTTTTATAGCGGTCGTGGTAGCATTCTGCCCGCTTTTCCCAGAGTTCAGTGTGGTAATGCACCATGCTAATTAGTCTCTCCACATCCATCTTGAATGCTTGGAACTTTGGCCCCCCCTGCAGTTGCTTGGCAACGGATCCATCAAAAACAGACGGCACACGGATGCCTTCCTTGTGCCTAGTGGCGATTCATCATATGGGCGGTTCGGCCCGAACCGCACATAATCTTAAAAACTATGCAGCGCACTAGCACTGCTAACTGTCGCTGCGGAGATGGGGAGAAGGTGCGGGGAGAGCAATTCAGGGCGTGCTTGGCCCGGATAGTGAAAGCTAGTAGACATTAAGCACATCTGCTAGTGTTTAGGACACGCCTCTCTGACGCTGCGTGCACCGCCAGAGAGGAACAGGAGAGCGACCCCTTCACAAATCTACAAGAGGAGCAGGGCTGTCACCGGTGATGAGGTTAGTGGCAGTGGCGTAGCTATAGGGGTCAAGCGGTCCCCAAAGCTGGTGGGCCCCGGGCCCCCTGCACCACATTTGCCTGTGTTGGTTTACATAAAAGTGCTCCGAATACTGTTACATAGTAGGCTAAAGGACATTTGATAATGTCACGCCCATGTGACTCCGCCCACCAATCAGTTCCTTCTACCACAGTGAAGAAGCAGAAAATCTGCAGGGGAGAGGACCCGCCAACCAGTCAGGTCCTTGTACAGAGCCACAGGCTGGTGAGTGCTTTTCCAAACCCCCATCCCTTCATCCCTCCATCTCTTCATCAATTCATCTCTTCATCACCCCCTTCATCCCTCCCTCCATCACTCCCTCCCTCCCTTCATCCCTCCAACACTAACTCGCTCCATGCCTACATCCCTCCATCTCTCCCTCCCTTCATCCCTCCATCACTCACTCCCTTCCTCCATCCCTTCATCCCTCCATCATTCACTGCCTCTCTTCATCCCTCCATCACTCCCTCACTCCATCCTTTCATTCCTTCATCACTCCCTCCATCCCTTCATCACTCCCTCCCTTCATCCCTCCATCACCCCCTCCCTTCATCACTCACTCACTCCCTCCCTTCATCCCTCCATCACTCCCTCCCTCCATCCCTCCATCACTCCCTCCCTTCATCCCTCCATCACTCACTCCCTCCATCCTTTCATCCCTCTTTGTCCCTTTTTCACTTGTCTCTCCTGAGCCCTCTTGAAGAGTATGTTAACTTTTTTTATTCATTGTGTTTTATTGCCGAGCTTTTTGTAATTGCTGTGAAAACGGCTGTTAATGAAAATTGCTCCAAGACAAAATAGTACAAGGCACTAAAAAACAGTAGGCTTTATTCACACAGTGTGGTTAAATCACGTTTTTTTGCTGCAATTTTATCACATCTAAGTTATGAACTTAGATGTGATCGATAACACACACGCACACACACACACACACACACGCACACACGCACACACGAATACACGCACACACACACACACACACACACACACACACACACTATAATATAACGTTTTTAAAGGTGTACATAGCCTTTAAGTTATGGGCCTATTTTTTCTATTTATTTTAATATGTTTCCTAATGTAACTGTATTTATTCATATTTTTACTTTTGTGGGGGCAGCCAACTTTATTAGTATCTGTCTATGCGTCTCTGCATGACACATACACAGGTACTATAAGCTGTGGTGGATCATCATTAGGGCGGTTCGCCCGAACCGCACATCACCACAAGCGCCCCCTCATGCCCGGTGGCGTCGCTAGCACCGGACGAGGCTCCGGTGCTAGCGACAGCCACATTTACTTGTATCTGCGTCCTCAGTAAGCAGATACAAATTAATACTATAGGCTGCAGGCCATGAAGACTCCCTGTGCAGATGACGGGATAACGTCACTGCATCACGTTGGTTTGCGCATGCATCCCGACTGGAGCCTGCTCCGTCCATTGTTTTTTTTATGGGAGGGGGGGGGGTGGGTGAGCACTATGTAGCACTATATACAGGGGGGGCGCTGTGTGGTACTATAAACAAGAGGAAGGAAGCGCTGTGTGATGCTATAAACAAGGGGGGAAGCACTGTGTGGCACTATATACAATGGGGGGTGTGCTAAGTGGCATTATGTAAAAGGGGGAGCACTGAGTGGCACTGTATGCAAGGGGGAGCGCTGTGTGACACTATATAAAAGGGGGAGCGCTGTGTGGCACTACATACAAGGGGTGGAAGCGCTGTGTAGCACTATACAAGGGGTGG
The DNA here is from genome assembly GCF_050947455.1 of Rhinoderma darwinii. NCBI lineage: Eukaryota > Metazoa > Chordata > Amphibia > Anura > Rhinodermatidae > Rhinoderma > Rhinoderma darwinii. The sequence continues at coordinate 120,040,756 of NC_134687.1, forward strand.
GAGCACTGTGTGGCACTATATACAAGGGGGGTCTGTGTGGCAGTATATACAAGGGGTTCTGTGTGGTTCTATTTACATGAGGGGGAGGGCTGTGTGACGCTATCTACAGGGGTCTATGGGTGGCGCTATCTACAGGGGTCTGTGTGTGGCACTATCTACAAGAGGGGGTCTGTGTGACACTACCTACAGGGGGTCTGTTTGGCGCTATCTACAGGGGGCAGTGTGTGGTGCTATCTACAAGGGGGTGGTGTGTGGCGCTATCTACAGGGGGCGGTGTGTGGCACTATCTACAGGGGGCTGTGTGTACCTACAGGGGGCAGTCTATCTACAGGGGGGGTGGCGTTATCTACAGGGGGATATGTGTGACTCTATCTATAGGGGGCTGTGTGTGGCGCTATCTGCAGGGGTTTGTGTGTGGCGCTATCTACAGGGGGTTGTGTGGTGCTCTCTACAAGGGGCTGTGTGTGATTCTCTCAACAGGGGAGGCTGTGTGGCGCTATATATAGGTAGGGCTGTGTGTGATGCTTTCTACAGGGGGATGTGTGTAGTGCTATCTATAGGGGGTGTGGCGCTATTTATAGGGGGTATGTGGCGCTAAAAAAACAAAAATATTTGAAATGGTCAAGTCAGGCCATGTTCACACGTGGCAGAATATTTCCTCTGCAAATGGTGCTGATTCGGGGAAATTACGCAACAAATCTGCACCAACATTTGCATATTTTGTAGATAATTTGGATGTTGCTAATATCACAGTGGACTTGCCACAGATTTCAGTTTTTGCATTGCAAAGGCTGAAATCCGCAGTGAAATTACGCTTCTTCTCCGCAACATAATGAGCATGCTGAGGAGGGGAAATTCTGCACCACAGCCTAATTTCCGCACAGTCATTTTCCACAACGTCTGAACTAAGTTTCCTAAAAATGTATAGAAACAAATGTAAAAAACGTCTGCTGCAGAATTCAACTACGGACTGTCTGCAGCGGTATTCAACAGCAATTCCGCCACGTGTGAACGTGGCTTCAGAGTGACATTCATCGGTCATGTGCCACTGCAGCCAATCGCTGGCCTTAGCGGTGAAGAGCATGCAACCCCTACAGGAGCTTCCAAGACCGGAGCATCGGGCAGTTCAGTGGTGAGTATCTGCTAGTTTATTATTTTATACCATGCCCTGCTTTGCTGCAGATTTTGGAAAGTCCCGGATAACCTAATTTAACTACACATTGTCAGGAGCACATTTAAGTCAATTGCCCTTATTTATTAACACTGGCATTTCATACACCAGTTTTGAAAAAAATAAATTGTAGGAGTGAATGTCAGAAAATGAAATCTACCTTTGCTATGAGCGCTATAACGTTTCCGCCGTTTCTGGCTGTAGGGACGGTTATGAAGTGTCAGTATTGTCATTTTTATGCAATATTTGGTGCTTATAAATTACACTAATTGTGTGTGATAGGATTTTTTGTATCCCTGGTGTTTGTCCATAGGTGGTGTATGGTACCATGCCATCTAGATAGAATTTTCTGAGTACTCCTGCTGATTATTGTGGATTGCTTATTTGATTCAACCCTGGTTGTGTCAGGGGTATTGTGTATCAAAAGAATTACCTAGAATATTTTAATCGGAATAATGAATAAAGGTTATGTTTCATGAAGTGTTCCCACTCTGTGATACTTCTGTTTTCTGGCTTTTGTATTAATAAATCTGTCTCAAATTTGTAGGCCAGACCCACTTCGGGCAAACCCCGCCTACATTTGTCTGCACTTTTCAAAATTGGCAAATGGCGAGAAAAGTTACACATTTTTGTGCCAAAATATTGTGTGCCATAATTTGCCAAAAATATTTGGGCTCAGTATAAAATTGTCGTAAACTAAATAATAAATGCGGGCTAATGTACCTGGCATCTACTCCATATGGCTGTCAAAATTGGAATATAGATTTCACAGAGTGTAAAGAATATTATGTGTGGTATTTAATAGTGCTAGAATGTCTGCGGTATATACAGGGACTTTCATCATATTCAATATTTGATGGCATTGGTAACCACAATGATAAGTATACTCTTGGCAGAAAACTGTGCTGCCCTTTTGGATGTAGTGTACACCATCACAGCACTTTGCCCTTTTCTATACATTTATACCTGTATGGAAGCTCCATATCTAACTGAATTCTGGACGTTTTAGCTGACTGACTCTGTCATGGACATTGATTAAATGGTCAACAAGAAACAGACTGTAGTAATCTGTAAAAGTATCCTACATGGCCCCAGAATCAATTACCTCTTGTAACCTCTTTGGGAAAAAGAAGTGCAATGTTGAACTCTTCAGATTAGTGATGATAGTGTGTATTGAAGTGAAACTTCTGCTACGAGATATCATCTATTTGTGATGGATGTGGGGATCCACCATAGCACTGTTGTATAATTACTGTATTTGCTCGGCATCCAGTGTTATATTTTCATGAGGTTTGTAGGTTTCCATGTATTAATATGAATTTCTACTGGTTTCCTCCCAAGATGTTGGCTATAACATATGCATGGGCGTGTAGGGTAGAGAAATGTAGGTAGGTTGATATCATAAGAAGCCTGGTTCTGTGATTGGTACTCTGCTAGCGCCAGGATTTAAAGAGGTTGTCTAGGATTAGAAAAACATGGCTGCTTTGTTCTAGAAACACTGCCCCGCCTGTTCATGGGCTGTGTTTGGTATTGCAGCTCGGCTTTACTCAAGTGAATGGGGCTGAGCTGTAATACCACATACAACCTCTGGACAGTTGTGACACTGTTTTTAGAAGAAAGGAGTCTTGTTTTTCTAATACTTTAAAAAACCTTTAACCCCTTAACGCACCTTGACGCAACTGTACGTCATGGTTTGTCCTGTATTAAGGCACCATGAAGTACAGTTACGTCATGGTGCTTTTCTGTCACCATGTCAAAAGACATGGTGACAGAACAGTGACATAGGCTGTCACAGACAGCCGATAGTCACTGTGACTCGTCGAAGGAACAATCACAGCGCGGCGCCGCCAGCGATCGCTGTGATTGGTCAGTCAGTAGTAACTGACCAATCACAGTATTGTAGCAGGGTTACCAGGCTAAAAGAGCCAGGTATAGAAAGAACAAGATGTGCTTAGAGCACATCAAAACCAATTTCCCAATTGCTAAACAGTGTAATTAAAATATAACTTTTATTATTTTGCTATTAAAGATGTCCATGGGGACATAACACTCAGCACGAACGGTTAAAATTAGTAGCCAGTCTTGCTTCAGCACACGCTCTGTATTCACTCGGTCTGCATGTGTTGCCAGACGGAGTGTAAAATACTCAGTTGCCAAGTCTTATGTCAGCAGCTGCAGACTGCCGAACTATAGTGGATACGATATGGTATGCGTGCTCAGATTGCCAAGCAGGTTAGGCTTTTTAAAATAATAGATTTAGCCCCCCCGACATGTTTCGCTGTCAACACAGCGTCCTCAGGGGATCAAAACGGGGCTAGTGAGCGCGCGTGTAGATTGTCAGTCCCTTTAAAAGTTTACGATTAACCTCACACAGGGTTCACCTGTGTAAGAACCAATCGGAGCTCAGTACAAGGACCGAGCCTCCACAGTGAGAGATTGACACATGTATTGGCCAATATGAGAGCCGTGTGTGTGACCAATAGGGCTGTGCTAAGTGCGCATGGGCACCAGCAGCACGGCTGGACTTAGTAAATTCTCCTGCTTTGGCACTGTTTTTGGCGCCTGCGTACAAGAGGCACCGAGGATCTTATCCGATTTTCAAGGTTGGTAGCGGCATGTGCGCATGTCTAGGCACTTAGAAATAAAGATCGCTAGATGAATCTCTGTAATAGAGATATACCATCTAGTTTGACCACTATAAAGAGAATATAAATAACCTACCAGGATGCCGATCACGTTTATAGATAACATGACCACGGACAGGCTTGGTGGAACGTCCAGAGATAACTTGGACAGTATCTGAAATAGGGGTCTGAGTGTATTAGGAACACAATGGTACTGTATTCGCAGTCATATTTAACTAAGTGCTCCGAAGTTTTAGAGCGCATGTCTAGGCACTTAGTGAATAACTCAGCAGGGAGTTCTCCTACCGATGGGATACGTATTATAATAAATGCATATATTGTCTATATTACAAGTCCACCTATACATTGTCACTTCCACAGGGAATACGGCTCAGCCTCACTGTATTGGTTCAAGTAAAGAAAGGAGGGGAGAAGACGACAGGGACGGACAATTAGTCCAATGGACTTAGTAGACTCCTTGAATAGTCAATGTAGAAATATATTGTCTCTTTTTTCAAATAGAGATAAGCATTGGTCTTAAATGACCAGATGACATCTGTCAATATATACATATGTGTATACCAAGTGTGGCATTAGAGATTAGGGCGATTATAAAAAGGCTGCAAAAGTGAATCCTTCATTTAGCCCATTTGGGCTTAGGGATCTGAGCCTATGAATCCATTTTGCTTCTTCTTGCAATAGTTTTTTATCAAGATTCCCAGCTCTGGGACCCAGCTTGACTTGGGTGATGCCCCAAAATTTAAGAGCATTGATGTTTCCTTGGTGGTGAAGTCTAATATGTTTGGAGAGAGGTGTATCCTCCTTCATATTGATCGTACTTTTGTGCTTCGAGATCCTTCTACGGAGTTGTTGAATGGTCTTGCCCACGTATAATTTTGGGCAAGGGCACTGTGCAGCATAAACGATACCACTACTTTGACAATTAATGAATTGTTTTATGGTAAAGATCCTCCCATCAACTGGGTTGGAAAAGGTTTTGGTCGTCGGCATCAAAGGGCGAAAAGAGACCTTCTCAAGGTTGGCTCACAACTAGAAAAAGAGATTCAAGATATTCAGACCTTCAGTTCAGCACCAGAATATTGTGAATGTGAAACAAAATTACAAAAAAACATTGAACATCTACAGAGAGAAATAAAGGAGAGAAAACATAGAAAATATATTAGAGATCGCAGAGACTTTGACACAGGTCAGATATATACTTATCGTAGCCGTGTCCCTTCCACTCCTTTTTATAACCGTGACAATAGATCTATCGACATTTCTGAGTCAGACGTGTCTGGCACAGAGGAGTCCAGACCACCGCCTGACGACAATAGACTAGGAGCCAAACGAAAAATAAAAAATAGAAAATATAATCCGTCCAAAAGAATACCTACCGGCCCTAAAGGTATATCACCAATATGGACAGCTCACAATGGACAACGTGCTGCCACTTCAGCTACGTCAGCTACCTCTACATATGCTGCCTCTTCTATCCCCCCAGCGTCCCACATACCCACAACGGTGACACCCAGCACCCCATTTCCTATGGGAAAACACACGGATGGCCCTATGAGGAATGTTGTGAACATGGGAAACGCGAACTCCTTAGTTTCAGTACCCACAAACACCTTTTCTGCGATCCCTTTTTTAGGTCTGCACAACACACCATGGAGCCAGACCAAGTGACACACAGTGACAATCGCTTATCAGATGATATGCAAGTAGTAAATCTCTCACAATTTGAACTTAGCTCACAGCAAAAATCACTTTTATGTAAAGGCCTATCATATACTCCCACTCCAAATTTTGATGAATTCACTTGGACCAAAGATGTCAATTTATTTGCAAGAAAGCTTGCCTTACATAAATATTTCAAGAACAAATCAGATGATGCTACTGCTTTTAATCATACTGAACTGACTACCTTACATGCACTAGAAGAGCTAGCAAATGAAAATGAACACCCAGCTGATATGGCTACTGGCCCTTTCTCTACACTACGACCGAAGTCACGACTAACACCTCCTATATCGCAATATCCACATATCGATATATTTGTTAAAATGGTCAGTGCTGATCTGAAGAAACTTCAATCGCAAAAACAAAAGCTTCGAAGTAATCTCAGTAAATCGGAGAAAACAGCACTGGATGAACTTAGCAAAAACGAAGAAATTATATTCAAACCCTCTGACAAAGGGGGCAATATTGTTATTCTCAATCGTAAAGATTATGTCTCGATGGTCCAGAGACTCCTTAATGATACATCTACATATAAGGTATTGGATGGTAACCCAACTGAGCGATATCTATCTGAATTACGTACACTACTGACTAATGCAAGGTCAAATGGAATAATATCACCTGAGGAATTCAAATCGATGTATAACTCTACACCTACTTTGGCGACTTTTTATGCCTTGCCCAAAATACATAAAAATGTCACACCAATACCTGGTAGACCAATTGTCTCCGGTAATGACAACTTAACGCAAGGTATCAGTACATACGTAAACGAAATACTGTCTTCCTTTGTTACAGCCCTGCCCTCGTTCTTACGAGATACAAAAGACACCCTCACCAGGATCCAGGGGACTAACGTCTCTTCCACTACACTAATAGCCACTATCGATGTTGAGTCACTGTACACCAATATCAATCACGATCTGGGTCTTAGTGCTGTCCGACACTTTTTGAGCACTAAGGGGACTCAGTTTCAGGCACACAACAACTTCACTGTATCTTTATTACAATTTTTACTCACACACAATTACTTTCTTTTTGATAATAAATTCTACCACCAACTTAAAGGCACGGCCATGGGCACTGTTAGTGCACCCACTTACGCAAATTTATTTTTGGGGTGGTGGGAGGACACTTTAATTTTTAACGACGATCTACTCCCCTTCACTTGTCACATTTCTTTTTGGGGTAGATATATAGATGACATACTTATTTTTTGGGAGGGGGACACTGCACTTTTCTCCGACTTCATGGATATCATCAACAATAATCATATTGGGATGAAATTCACTTACACTATACATACAAATGAAATTAACTTCTTGGACTTAAAAATTTCCCTGGATCCTGGTGGGACAGTACAAACTAATATCTACAGAAAAGAAACTGCAACAAACAGTTTCCTGCATTGGGGAAGCTTCCATCCGCCGGCCCTCAAAAAAGGTATTCCTATCGGACAGTACTTGAGAGCAAAAAGAAACTGCTCTGAAGAAATCACCTTCCAATTAGAATGTGATACACTATATAAAAAGTTCCTCGCGCGCGGATACCCAAAGAAAACCCTGCATAGAGCCTATGCTAGGGCTAGGGCAACATCGAGGGATGATCTACTACATGGAAAAAAGGAGAATGATAAATCCATTCCGGCTGTTAATAAACCATCTTCCCTCACAAGATGCATAGGGAATTTTGATAATTGCTCATATCAAATTAAAAATATCTTAAAGAGACACTGGTCTATTTTATTAGCAGACAGTGACATTTGTGACACAATCTCTGATATTCCCAACATCACTTATAGGAGAGGTAAGAACCTCCGCGAATATCTAACACATAGTCACTATTCGAGACCATTAACTGAACAAAAAACGTGGCTTCCGCCCCCAATACAGGGCTCCTTTCCCTGTGGCAGATGCTCCTTTTGCCCTTTGATGCCGACGACCAAAACCTTTTCCAACCCAGTTGATGGGAGGATCTTTACCATAAAACAATTCATTAATTGTCAAAGTAGTGGTATCGTTTATGCTGCACAGTGCCCTTGCCCAAAATTATACGTGGGCAAGACCATTCAACAACTCCGTAGAAGGATCTCGAAGCACAAAAGTACGATCAATATGAAGGAGGATACACCTCTCTCCAAACATATTAGACTTCACCACCAAGGAAACATCAATGCTCTTAAATTTTGGGGCATCACCCAAGTCAAGCTGGGTCCCAGAGCTGGGAATCTTGATAAAAAACTATTGCAAGAAGAAGCAAAATGGATTCATAGGCTCAGATCCCTAAGCCCAAATGGGCTAAATGAAGGATTCACTTTTGCAGCCTTTTTATAATCGCCCTAATCTCTAATGCCACACTTGGTATACACATATGTATATATTGACAGATGTCATCTGGTCATTTAAGACCAATGCTTATCTCTATTTGAAAAAAGAGACAATATATTTCTACATTGACTATTCAAGGAGTCTACTAAGTCCATTGGACTAATTGTCCGTCCCTGTCGTCTTCTCCCCTCCTTTCTTTACTTGAACCAATACAGTGAGGCTGAGCCATATTCCCTGTGGAAGTGACAATGTATAGGTGGACTTGTAATATAGACAATATATGCATTTATTATAATACGTATCCCATCGGTAGGAGAACTCCCTGCTGAGTTATTCACTAAGTGCCTAGACATGCGCTCTAAAACTTCGGAGCACTTAGTTAAATATGACTGCGAATACAGTACCATTGTGTTCCTAATACACTCAGACCCCTATTTCAGATACTGTCCAAGTTATCTCTGGACGTTCCACCAAGCCTGTCCGTGGTCATGTTATCTATAAACGTGATCGGCATCCTGGTAGGTTATTTATATTCTCTTTATAGTGGTCAAACTAGATGGTATATCTCTATTACAGAGATTCATCTAGCGATCTTTATTTCTAAGTGCCTAGACATGCGCACATGCCGCTACCAACCTTGAAAATCGGATAAGATCCTCGGTGCCTCTTGTACGCAGGCGCCAAAAACAGTGCCAAAGCAGGAGAATTTACTAAGTCCAGCCGTGCTGCTGGTGCCCATGCGCACTTAGCACAGCCCTATTGGTCACACACACGGCTCTCATATTGGCCAATACATGTGTCAATCTCTCACTGTGGAGGCTCGGTCCTTGTACTGAGCTCCGATTGGTTCTTACACAGGTGAACCCTGTGTGAGGTTAATCGTAAACTTTTAAAGGGACTGACAATCTACACGCGCGCTCACTAGCCCCGTTTTGATCCCCTGAGGACGCTGTGTTGACAGCGAAACATGTCGGGGGGGCTAAATCTATTATTTTAAAAAGCCTAACCTGCTTGGCAATCTGAGCACGCATACCATATCGTATCCACTATAGTTCGGCAGTCTGCAGCTGCTGACATAAGACTTGGCAACTGAGTATTTTACACTCCGTCTGGCAACACATGCAGACCGAGTGAATACAGAGCGTGTGCTGAAGCAAGACTGGCTACTAATTTTAACCGTTCGTGCTGAGTGTTATGTCCCCATGGACATCTTTAATAGCAAAATAATAAAAGTTAGATTTTAATTACACTGTTTAGCAATTGGGAAATTGGTTTTGATGTGCTCTAAGCACATCTTGTTCTTTCTATATTCAACATATGCCTGCCAATTGCTAGGGTCTCCTAGTAAAAGAGCCAGGTAGCCACGCTAGCCGATCGGCTGTTGGCAACAGGAGGCCTAACAATGGCCCCCTGTGTGCCAAGTACGGTGGCCTGTCAGGCCCTGCCCAGAGGCGGGGCTTAAAAAGGCTTCCGGCCACAGATGAAAGATGGTTGTGGGCTCAGAAGCTGAGCCTGCGCCATCAGCCGAAGGGTGTCAGCTGTATAGAACAGCTGACATCCTGCCATTAACACCTTAGATGCCGCAATCAAAATCGATTGCGGCATTTTAGTGGTTTCCAGGAGATCGGCATCGCTGCGAAATGGTCGCACGGATGCCGATCGTTGCTATGGGAACTGGAGGCCAACAATGGCTTCGTGGTCTGCCACGTACGGAAGCCTATTAGGTGAATAGCTGACAGCTCTAATGCATTGTATTACATGGGTAGTGCAATGTATTAGAATAAAGATGAGAGGTGCAGGTCTTCAAGTCCCCTAGTGGGACAAAAAAAGTTATAAAAAAAGTTCATCTAAAGTGTCAAAATTAAAGTTCTAAGTTAAAAAATTAAAAAATGCCTTTTTTCCTATAATAAGTCTTTTATTATATGAAAAAAATTTAATATCAAACTATAATGTTATTTTTCCCACACGATGAACACCGCAAAAAAATAAATAAAGAATGCCAGAATCGCTATTTGGTACCTGCAGGGGTTTTGCATATGCGACTTGGTGGCCAAACACCAATACAGCAAAATCTGCATGCCAAATAGCGCTCCTGCCATTCTGAGCCCTGCCGTGTGTCCAAACAGCAGTTTATGACCACATGTGGGGTATTGCCGTAATCGAGAGTAATTCCTTTACAAATATTAGGGTGCTTTTTCTCCAGTATCCCTTGTTAAAATGAAGAAATTCTACAATTTAGTGGAACAAAATGTAGATTTTAATTTTCACGGCCTAATTACAATAAATTCTGCAAAAGACCTGTGGGGTCTAAATGCTCACTATACCCCTAGATAGATTCCTTGAGGGGTGTAGTTTTCCAAATGGGGTCACTTTTGGGGGGTTTCCACTGTTTTGGCCTCTCATTGGCTTTGCAAATGGAAGATGGCACCTGAAAAACAATCAAGCAAAATTTGAGCTCCAAAAGCCAAATGGCCCTCCTGAGCCCTGCCATGGGTCCAAACAGCAGTTTATTACCACATATGGGGTATTGCCGTACTCAGAAGAGTTTGCTTTACAAATTTTGGGGTTCTTTTTCTCTTTTACCTATTGTGAAAATGGAAAATCTGAGCTAAAATTATATTTTATTAGAAAAAACTTTCATTTTCACAGCCTAATTTTACTAAATTCAGCAAAATACCTGTGGGGTCAAAATGCTCACTATACCTCTTAATAAATTCCTTGAGGGTGTAGTTTGCCAAATGGTGTCGTTTTGGAGGTGTTTTCTTTGTTTTGGCCCCACAAGACCTCTTCAAACCCGACATGGTGCCTAAAATATATTCTAATAAAAATAAGGCCCCAATATCCATTAGATGCGCCTTTGCTTCTTAGGCCTGTGCTTCAGACCATTAGCACGCTGGGGCCAAATGTGGGATATTTCTAAAAACTGCAGAATCTGGGCAATAAATATTGAGTAGCATTTCTCTGGTAAAACCTTCTGTGTTATAGAAAAAAAATGGATTAAAACTGATTTTCTGCAAAAAAAATTCCATTCGTAAATTTCACCTTTAATTTGCTTTAATTCTTGTGAAACGCCTAAAGGGTTAAGAAACTTTCTAAATGCTGTTTTGAATACTTTGACGGGTTCAGTTTTTAAATTGCGGTGATTTATAGGGGGCTTATAGTATATAATGCCCTCAAAACCAGTTCAGAACGGATTCGGTCCATAAAATAAGGCTTTTGAAATTTTCTTGGAAATATGAGAAATTGCTGCTAAAGTTCTAAGCCTTGTAATGTCCTAGAAAAATAAAAGGACGTTCAAAAAACAATGCAAACATAAAGAAGACATATGGGAAATGTGAAATAGGAACTATTTTGTTTGGTATTACTATCTGTCTTACAAGCAGATACATTTAAATTTAAAAAAAATGCTAATTTTTGCAATTTTTCTCCAAATTTTTGTGTTTTTCATAAATAAACACTGAATGTGTCAACCAAATTTTACCGCTAATTTAAAGTCCAATGTGTCACGAGAAAACAATCTCAGAATCGCTTGAAAATAAAAGCATTTCAAATTTATTACCACTTCAAGTGAAAAAAAATGGTCTGGTCCTTAAGGCCAAAACAGGCTTAGACACTAAGGGGTTAAGTTATGTGGAAATTTATTTTCTGAGTAGCTGACATGGAATCGAGCAACATAAAAAGGAGTATCATCATCTAGTCAATTTAAGATAGTCTTCCGGGTACAGCAAGGTCGCAAAGGAGTGGTACAGTAGCCAAAAACATAGTACTATTAGGGCTTGTTCACACGTGGCGGAATTGCTGTGGAATTCCGCTGCGGAAAGTCCGCAGTGGAATTCTCCAGCGGCCGTTTTTTACATTTGTTCCAATACATTTTTAGGCAAGTTAGTTCAGACGTTGCGGAAAACTCCGCTGCGGACCATAGGCTGCGGTGCGGAATTTTCCCTCCGCAGGATGCACTGTCTGTTGCGGAGAAGAAGCGGAATTTCACTGCGGATTTCAGCCTTTGCAATGCAAAAACTGAAATCTGAGGCACGTCCGCTGTCTTTTCTGCAAAGTCTGATATACCTGTCAAATATGCAAATGTTGGTGCAGATTCGTTGCGTAATTGCCCCAAATCTGCACCAACATTTGCAGTGGAAAAACTCTGCCACATGTGAACTTGCCCTTAGGGTAACTTCACACGCCGTGTTTTTAAGAAAGACGCCACCTTGTTGCAGAAAAAAATGCTACGGTCAGATGTTAGTTGAAAGTCAATGCTGAAATATTAAATGCACTACAAACATTGCATTTTTTTAGCTGGCATTTTTTTTATTTTGTCTTGAGGTCTTTTTTGGCTCAGTGGCATTTTTTCCAAGGATTGGTTTGCCTTTTTTCCCAGTTGTTAGTGGCATTTTTCTAACATATACCTGCATAGATTTTTGTTTTTATTACTCAAAATGCATGTGTCAATGTATGTTGCATTTTTATGGCTTTTTTCAGAATAAATCATGTGTTGCAATGAGGAATCTTTGCTACACATAATCTTTGAATCACATGATTTGCAATTTGAAAAACGCCACAAAAAACACAGGTAGTAAAACACAATTTACATAAAACGCCATAAAAAATGGACATACCATTTTACAAAAAATATTTTATATAATTTTGTTACCTTTTTTGACCCCCTAAAAAGACACACAAAAAAGTGCGTGTGTAGAACGACTAAACCAAAGTTAAACAGGCTGAGTTCCAGAAACTGAGACGATCAGCAATCCAGACAATCCAGAGGGATCACAAACAATAACGTTGTCATACCCAAGAGGTCTGAAGTATGGTGATGAACAGGTATAAACAAAGAATCAGCAAGGTATAGAGAATTAACCACTATTACTCACAATGGCAGCAGGCTATAGATTGCTGTTTCTATCCTAAAACAAGGCATGCCAAACATTTTCGAGGAGTGCAGAATAATAAAACATGTTTCCAATGGCAAAGAAGTAAGAAGCGCAAAGCCTCTGTGGGGATGTTCTATGGCATCCTGTATTATGGAAGTATTCTCCCATTAGAATCATCGCTTCCAGGGAAGAATACAGTTTGATGAATCAGAGTCACCATACATCAATCAACATATAACAAATAAAGCGCTTCAATGGTGCTGAATTACTGAAGTATATGCAATAATTGGAAGCTATGACCGCTTTGAAGGATCCGTTGTGAGCAGACTCCAACTAATCCAAGGGATGCCATTGACATACACTACCGTTCAAAAGTTTAGGGTCACTTAGAAATGTCCTTATTTTTGCAAGAAAAGCACAGTTTTTTTCAATGAAGATAACATTTAATTAATCAGAAATACACTCTATACATTGTTAATGTGGTAAATGACTATTCTAGCTGCAAATGTCTGGTTTTTAATGCAATATCTACATAGGTGTATAGAGGCCAATTTCCAGCAACCATCACTCCAGTGTTCTAATGGTACATTGTGTTTGCTAACTGTGTTAGAAGACTAATGGATGATTAGAAAACACTTAAAACCCTTGAGCAATTATATGAGCACCGCTGTAAACAGTTTTGCTGTTTAGAGGAGCTATAAAACTGACCTTCCTTTGAGCTAGTTGAGAATCTGGAGCATTACATTTATGGGTTCAATTAAACTCTCAAAATGGCTTGAAAAAGAGAGCTTTCATGTGAAACTCGACAGTCTATTCTTGTTCTTAGAAATTAAGGCTATTCCATGTGAGAAATTGCCAAGAAACTGAAGATTTCCTACAACGGTGTGTACTACTCCCTTCAGAGGACAGCACAAACAGGCTCTAACCAGAGTAGAAAGAGAAGTGGGAGGCCCCGCTGCACAACTGAGCAACAAGACAAGTACATTAGAGTCTCTAGTTTGAGAAATAGACGCCTCACAGGTCCTCAACTGGCAGCTTCATTAAATAGTACCCGCAAAACGCCAGTGTCAACGTCTACAGTGAAGAGGCAACTCTGGGATGCTGGCCTTCAGGGCAGAGTGGCAAAGAAAAAGCCATATCTGAGACTGGCTAATAAAAGGAAAAGATTAATATGGGCAAAAGCACACAGACATTGGACAGAGGAAGATTGGAAAAAAGTGTTATGGACAGACGAATCTAAGTTTGAGGTGTTTGAATCACACAGAAGAACATTTGTGAGACGCAGAACAGCTGAAAAGATGCTGGAAGACTGCCTGACGCGATCTGTCAAGCATGGTGGAGGTAATGTGATGGTCTGGGGTTGCTTTGGTGCTGGTAAAGTGGGAGATTTGTACAAGGTAAAAGGGATTTTGAATAAGGAAGGCTATCTCTCCATTTTGCAATGCCATGCCATACCCTGTGGACAGTGCTTGATTGGAGCCAATTTCATCCTACAACAGGACAATGACCCAAAGCACACCTCCAAATTATGCAAGAACTATTTAGGGAAGAAGCAGGCAGCTGGTATTCTATCTGTAATGGAGTGGCCAGACCAGTCACCAGATCTCAACCCCATAGAGCGGTTGTGGAAGCAGCTTGACCGTATGGTACGCAAGAAGTGCCCATCAAGCCAATCCAACTTGTGGGAGGGGCTTCTGGAAGCATGGGGTGAAATTTCTCCCGATTACCTCAGCAAATTAACAGCTAGAATGCCAAAGGTCTGCAATGCTGTAATTGCTGCAAATGGAGCATTCTTTGACGAAAGCAAAGTTTGAAGGAGAAAATTATTATTTGAAATAAAAATCATTATTTCTAACCTTGTCAATGTCTTGACTATATTTTCTAGTCATTTTGCAACTCATTTGATAAATATAAGTGTGAGTTTTCATGGAAAACACAAAATTGTCTGGGTGACCCCAAACTTTTGAACGGTAGTGTATAATGGGGTCCATCAGGTTTCTGTCATGATTTCAGTATTTCTGAGTGAAAGAATATTGGAACCCGTGACAGAAAGAGCTTAAGGGGGGATTCACACGAGCGTGTATTCGGTCCGTGCGGGCCGCGTGGTTTTCACGCGGCACGCATGGACCAATACAAGTCTATGGGGCAGTACAGACAGTCCGTGCTTTTTGCGCAGCGTTTGTCTGCTGCGCAAAAAGCGCGACAGGTTCAATAACTCTGCGTATTTCGCGCATCACGCACCCATTGAAGTCAATGGGTGCGTGAAAATCACGCGCACCACACGGAAGCACTTCCGTGGGACGAGCGTGATTCGCGCAACAGCAGTGAAAAGGATGAATGAAAACAGAAAAGCACCACGTGCTTTTCTGTTTCCGAACATCCAAACGGAGTGTCTTTGCGATGAGCGAAGCCGGACAAGCGAACCGAACTTCACCGGGTTCGGCCGAACTCATTTTGGCCGAACCCGGCAAAAAAATTATCGGTACGCGACGTCAGGAGATAGTCACTGTTCATGGTGCTGAAAGAGTTAAACTGTTTCAGCACCATGGACCGTGACTTCCGATCCCAATATACATGAACCTGTAGAAAAAAAAACTAAGTTCTGACTTACCGCTAACTCCCGGCTTCTTCCTCCAGTCTGACCTCCCGGGATGACAATTAAGTCCAAGTGACAGCTCCAGCCAATCACAGGCCAAGCACAGGCTGCAGCGGTCACATGGACTGGCGCGTCATCCAGGGAGGTGGGGCCCGATGTCAAGAGAGGCGCATCACCAAGGACGCGTCACCAAGGACGCGTCACCAAGGCAACGGCCGGGAAGTTCTCGGTATGTACGAACTTTTTCTTTTTTTTCTACAGGTTTTGCGATATTGTGTTCGGCATTCACTGTCGAGGGTGCTGAAAGAGTTAGCTCTTTCAGCACCTTGGAAAGTGACAGCCGTCGACTAGCCTCATCTCTATGATGGCGGCTGCGCGAAAATCACGCAGCCGCGCATCAGACACGGATGACACACGCAGCTGTCAAATGGTTTTTGCGCGCGCAAAACGCAGCGTTGTTTGCGCGTACAAAAACGCAACGTTCGTGTGTATCTGCCCTAACACAAATGTGAACAAATCTAAGACTTTAGTGTGAAGAGGTATGCCACATAGGAATATTATTTTAAATGGCTATTTACATTTACAAATTCATTGGATCAGCGTCTAATAAATTTCCTGCAAAATATCTGTGTAATCGAGCAGTTGCACATAATTATAAAAATATGTTATTACTTCCGATATTCAGATACTACAAGAACATTTTTGAAACAGAAAATTCTGTATTCAAAAATTCAAGTGAATATTTACAATATTATGAGTTGTACAATCTTTACTTCACTTATCAGTGAAGTGGTAAGGCCTCATGCACATGGCCGCACGGCCGTGCCCGTAATCATGGGCCGCGATTGCAGACACGGCTGGCCGCATTTTCGTGCCGTGCCTCCATACAAAGTATGGGAGCACGGCTCGCAAAATCCGAAAAGTAGGACATGCTCCATATTTTCCAGCACGGTTCAACGGCACGGACACATTTCTGTAGCTACGGAAAGGTGTCCGCGGCCAATAGAACCAGGCGGGTTCGTAATTGTGGACCGTATTGCGGTCCGCAATTACGACGTTTTTTTACGGTCATGTGCATGGGGCCTAAATGTAATTGTTGTACAAAAGGTTTATATTGATGCCTTACTTTAGGATAGGTCATCAATATCGGATTGGTGGTGGTTCAACTCCCGGCACCCCCACCGATCAGCTTACTGAAGGGGTTACTGTAGTACCTGGAATTGCAGCTCTGGTCTCATTCAATTGATGTGTATGGCACTGTGCCTGGTAAACTATGAAGAGGCCGCAAACTTTGTCGCCGCAGCCCCTTCCATCAGCTAATCGAAAGGGGAGCCTGTAGTCGGATTCCCATTGATCTGATATTGATGTCCTATCCTAAAGATAGGCTATCAATATTTGAGTCCCAGAAAACCCTATTTCATATTATAGCAGGACCTATGTATCATATTCTTTAGCCACAATAGCTCGGATGTGTGTTTTGCTGTCAAGTGTGTTCATAAGACAGTAATCATTTGTATCAGCAATAAACAATGAGACATCTTTCACTTTCAGATAGTTCACAAGGTAGAAATATTTTACTGTTTCCATTGCTGGAGACTGAAAACTACTGTATAAATGGCATTTAATATATAAAACACCATTAAAATCACCAACATGTAGATACAAAAGCATACAGATATATACATATTTACAGGCTATCAATGGTGACAGTACTGTGATAGACAACATTGCCATAACAATGCAATAAAACCTCATGGGATGTGTAATTTTTATTAACGGGTTTATAAAAGATAATTTCATTATTATTAAGTAAAACCACAATCACAATGGACATGTAAACATGATTACATAATACTGTTAGTTTAAATCTTTCATGCACAGTTATACAATTGGTCACCAAAGGATCAAACAAGGCGAAGCCGAAATACACGAGGAATAAGACATATATCTATAGAACACTGCATACACATTTTCGTTTTTAGCTTTCTGCCTTTATTTCAAAAACACAATTACACATGTATTTTGCACTGTATGAGAATGGACGTCATATTTCATATAAAAGTATGACACAAAAGACCGGTTGTCCTAAGATAATTTTTTTTGCTTACATTTTTTTAATAACATTTACAGAAGGTTATTTACTAACATTACCAAAGCAACCATAGAGATATCTACTTTTTGACTCATTTCTGCTAGGCAACTCATTTCTGATAGATTGCTAAGGTGAGAGCACTACATAAGTAATCATCCAAGACACCTTTTAATAACAGAAAAGGTCATTTATCAAAATTTTGGTTTTTCAATGTTTCCCAGTTTTCAGGAAATAGTGTGAAGACACATTACCTTGTACATTTTAATTTTGTGTTTCCCTCATAATACTTCCCTGTGCTTATTTGGGTATGATAGTAGCTCCAGGGATATAAACATTGAGTACGGTAAATAAACTCATAGTCACAGATCACTCCTTATAAACCGCCAATATCTATTAGTTCCTTTTTTAATTAGGACCAGGGGACATTCATTGTGTGTGGAAGAAAGACGTTTCAGACACCAATATAGGAAAGGGTTCTTTGCAGTTAGAGTAGTCAAACTATGGAATACCCTACCCCAAGAGGTACTGATGGCAGATACTATGTCAGCTTTTAAAAAAAGGCTAGATTATTATTTACTAACAAATGGCATTGCGGGTTATAATTAAGCAAACAATGAATGATGGGTCATTTATTGAGAAAGGTTGAAATTGATGGACCTGTGTCTTTTTTCAACCTATGTAAGGGTGTGTTCACATATGTCAGTTGCCTCTGTCAGTTTCCCTCCAGGGTGTTGCACAAAAGCCGGAAGGAAAATTATGCTTGAACAGATCCCATATGTATCCTATCTTATAGGTGGAAGGATATGCCGCACTCAGTTTCCAAAAGATGTATTGGTCTTTATTCACCAAGTATAAAAAAACTCCAACGTTTCAACCCATGTTGGGTCTCTATCAAGCATAATTACAATCATTCAATGCTTTATATAGCATATAGCCTGTTACATCACTTCCCATATGAGTTTAATGTAAGCAACACGTGTAGCACAGTGGAAAATACATCATAATAATGTGTAAACATCCCACATAACACCTATATAATACAAAGTTTAAAAATATGTGAGGATCGCCAAGGAATACAATTGCACAGGGACATAAACTAACCTCTACTATCTGTACCATCCACAACTTCCCACTGCGCATGCCCTGCCCTCTCTGTTCCTACACATCTGGCGTCTCTCGTTTCCCAGGGAAACGGATCGCTGTGATGAGGGAGCTGCGCATGCGCGTCTGGAATTACATTGTGCATGCGTCCCCTGATCAGATAGAAGATCGCTACGTCACCCATTACCTTCGCTAGTTACCAGGAAACCACTAACGCGAATACACCCTCAAAATATAGGCTAAATACACTATATCACTGAGCTCAAACTTCTTAAGAGCTCTGCCCGCCACAAGTAGAACACATTGGCTGATCTCGCCAATATATTAAGCTGTACATAGTAACAAGGTTAAATCTACAAAGGGCTATAGGAGAATATATATCATAATTTTAGGCTCTAAAAGCTTTTAAGAACAAATTACTACTGCCATCAATGTATAGTCCAAATTAATGGAAAATTCATGCCAGGAAGTAACTTTCAAAGCTGTTTTTGTAAAATATAATACTCCATATAATGGGTTTAATTATCTAATATGTCCATCTACTATTTTATCATGACTTTCAACCCCCATAGCCCAAACAGAAACCCAATACAAAAAAGGCATATTCCAATCCTATAACTGTATCAGAGGTGGAGCAGGCAGATAGGCCCAAGAAATAGGGTGGGAGAGGTTCTAGATCGGTCTGAATTCTCAATGCTTCCTGCATTCCTTATTTCTCCCACACAAATATAGTGAATACCTAAGAGAAATGTATAGAAACAAGTAAGTAATCACTCAAAAAATAGCCATAATTACCTACAATAACACAACAACTGGTTGGGCTCTAAATCATAAGTACATGCTCCATGATGATGTGACCAGAATCACACGGGGAACACATGACTAACCTATACCTGTAGTCCTAAACTCCCAATTCAACCCTTTTGGCTCAATGGTATCAAGTTCATAAATCCACTTTAATTCATGTTTTTTCAGGACCCTCTATCTCCCCTTCTCCTCATTGAAGATATCCCATCAATCATTTGGCTAAGATCATTCGCTTTATTGAGGATCTATTAGCGTCAGTGGTTTCCTGGTAACTAGCGAAGGGCTGGGCATGCGCAGTGGGAAGTTGTGGAAGTTATAGATAGTAGAGGTTAGTTTAAGTCCCTGTGCAACTGTATTCCTTGGCGATCCTCACATATTTTAAACTTTGTATTAAATAGGTGTTATGTGGGATGTTTATACATTTTTATTATGTATTTTCCACTGTATTACGCATGTTGCTTACATTAAATTCATATGGAAAATTATCTTACAAGCTATGTGCTATATAAAGTGTGCATTGAATCATTGTAATTATGCTTGATAAAGACCCAACATGGGTTGAAACGTTGCAGTTTTTTATACTTGGTGAATAAAGACGAATACATCTTGTGTTGCAGTGCCTTCCACCTTCATTGTATACAAGCTGCCTCTTTGAACCTGGGACATTTTCGCTGCGTGCACCACCCTTCATTGGGGATTTGCCTTTTTCTCCTCTGGGACACAAACCTAGTTGTGCTGCTGATATCCTATCTTATTCAATGTTCCCCGAATGAAAACCTGGTGCTGCCGCATCCACATTCTGGCAGCACCAGGCGGGGAAGCAGGAGCAGAATCGTGCCCCCCTTTAGATAGTGCTACTCACACCCCCCTCTAGATAGCACGACCTCCCCTGTAAATAGCGCCACTGCAGCTCCCCCTAGGAGCGGAATCCCCGGCCAAAGCGGTGCCAACTCTGTGGCTGGGGTTCCACTCCAGGAGGAGCCCCTGACGTCACTGTCCATATATGGAATGTGACATCAGGTGCTCTAGGAGAGACTCCCAGGCCAAAGCATTGCCAATGCTCTGGCCAGGGATTCTGCTCCTAAAAGAAACTGTCCATATATGGACAGTGACGTCAGGGGCTCCTCCTGGAGAGGAATCAACTGCCAGAGCGTCAGGCACTGTGACATTATCTACCGAGGGCACTGTGGCATTATCTACAGGGGGTGTGTGGCACTATATACAGAGAGCAGTGTGGCACTATATGCAGAGGACACTGTGGCATTATCTACAGTGGGCACTGTGGCAGTATCTAATTCATCTGTTTGTAAAATGGACAGTTAAAAATGGATGCAAAATAGGTCACAATCGGCCGTCAAAAACTAAAACACGGGCATGGAACGGATACAAAAAAAGATGCAAAACGGCCGTCAAAAACAGACCGAGTTGGCCGTTTTTAACGGCTGAAACTCGGACACTGTTCTGTGAATATAAACAGCAATCCAGGCATGGTGTTGGGTGGGTAGGAGATGCGGGGTAGGATTGGGTAGCTGTAAAGGTGCCAAAACTAGCTCCTCCCTGAAGTTAGGGCTAGTGTTTCGCGTCTTTGCAGGTTCACAAGCCTGCTTCGAAGATCTGAGGTGAGTGGACAGCAGCTGCCTTTTGTGCTCTCCCTCTTGGCACTGCCTCGGCGCTGGCACTGAATATGACACTCGTGACATTACAATATGTGTGTCACACTTCAGTGTAGCGCCGAGGCTGGAGCAGAGAAGGTGAGTTCTCACATGCCCGGATCACGTCAGAAGTTTTGTGAAATGACAAGTAGAACCGATAAAAACAAGGGGACATATACGAAAGCACAGAAAAAGGCCATACTTACAAATGGACACAGCCAGGTCAGAAACGCTGATGAAGGAGTGAGCAGGTGCTTTAAATAATAATAGCCACTCCCACTGGTCTTGAGGGGAGTGGTGTGTGGTGCATGGGATGTGTAGTAAGAAATAATAAATGAATAGTGTGTGTGCAAGTGTAATACTATAAGTGAAATATAGGGGGCAGTAATGAGTGAAGTGCCTCAATAGAAATAAATGGATAATGGGGTGCAAGTGTGTGAAACATGGAGGGATAGTGTGTACGTCATGAGGCACAACGTGTATAGCCAGGTAGAAGCCTATTTGTGATGCCTTGATAGTTCATAGAGCGGGCTACCCTGCTTGCTATGCCAAACAACAACACACCATGCTCTCCCAGCATCAAAGACCCGGCTGTGTCCAAGAGAAGCGAATATATGTAGTAATGAAAAATACCTGGGGTATTAGTAATCATTTTGGCCAAAAAGACGCAAGCTCGCAATCCACGACAAGGATCCCCAGACTTGCGAGTCCCTAACTCCTTAAATGGAACAGAATGTTCCTGATGCACAAACAGAACCGATAAAAACAAGGGGACATATATACGAAAACACAGAAAAAGGCCATACGTACAAATGGACACAGCCAGGTCAGAAACGCTGATGAAGGAGTGAGCAGGTGCTTTAAATAATAATAGCCACTCCCACTGGTCTTGAGGGGAGTGGTGTGTGGTGCATGGGATGTGTAGTAAGAAATAATAAATGAATAGTGTGTGTGCAAGTGTAATACTATAAGTGAAATATAGGGGGCAGTAATGAGTGAAGTGCCTCAATAGAAATAAATGGATAATGGGGTGCAAGTGTGTGAAACATGGAGGGATAGTGTGTACGTCATGAGGCACAACATGTATAGCCAGGTAGAAGCCTATTTGTGACGCCTTGATAGTTCATAGAGCGGGCTACCCTGCTTGCTATGCCAAACAACAACACACCATGCTCTCCCAGCATCAAAGACCCGGCTGTGTCCAAGAGAAGTGAATATATGTAGTCATGACAAATACCTGCGGTATTAGACAAGTACACAACATGTATCTAATTTATCATGTATCCAATCTATCACAAACTATGCACCACTCTGATAAAATTGCCACATTTTCAGACCCTAGACACCTTTTTTGTGGACCATTGTGTTAAAAACAGATGGTAAAAACTGATGACAACTAACGACAACCGATGACAACTGATGGTTTTGTAGTAAAAATTGTGAAAAAAACATATGGCAACTGATACATTTTTGCATCCGCTTTTGCATCAATTGTAAGGGCCTGTTCACATCAGCGTTGGCTTTCCGTTCCGGGGTTCCATCTGAGGTTTCTGTCTGGTGAACCCCGCAATGGAAAGTCAAACTGAAACCACAGCTTCCATTTCACCATTCAGGCAGGTTTCCGTTTTAATGACGGAATCAATAGCGCAGTCGACTGAGCTATTGATTCCGTCGGAAAAACTGAAACCTACCAGAATGGTGACGAACGGAAACCATTAGCAATGTAACTAACCTTTGGCTTTAAGAGTCCTTTCCTTCCTGCACTTGTCACTCATGTGCAGTATGAGACCACACCGCTTACCCCTTTCTTATCATCTGTTTGATTCAGATTCTTTTTTGTACAGCACCTAGGCATCTCAGCTGCACAACTGTACAGCCTTGCGGAGTTAAAGCGAGAACAACAACAACAAAAAATATAATAACGATAATACCAGTAAATTCCTTTATTTTAGAATACAAAAAAACTTTTTTAATCCCAGCCAGACATTTTCACATACCCTATTAGGGAATTTTGAGTTAATAGAGAGGTCCTCCGTATACTCATCTCTTGCCCAGAGTGGAGAGCAGTTATAAAGAGTTTCATTGACTCTGAAGAACCTGTCCTGAAATGCGTTATTCATAGGAATGAGAACTGTATAATGCTTCATTTCCCCTGTGATGGCGCTGCAGGGAAATTTAACGCTTATTGCCAGTTTTCCCCACAGATTACATTCATCCCCAGCGGTCCCAGCAATGGGACAATTTGTGGTATATTTATTGTCAAGGGAATCTTTTAACAAGTAGGGATTGTACAAAGCGTAGATCAATAGCACATGTGAAAGTAACATGGGTGGTTGGAATAGACCTATGGGCCTATGGTCTTACTATGAGTTATACTTGAAATGTTACTATAATCCTGATAACAATTCTACAGTGTGTATTTAGTAATACAGCTTTATACAGGTCCTTCTTAATGAATTAGAATATCATCAAAAAGTTACGGTAATTTATTTCAGTAATTCAATTCAAAGTGAAACTCATATTATATAGATTCATTACACCCAGAGTGATCTATTTCCAGCATTTTTTTCTTTTAATGTTGATGATTATGGTAACAGTTAATGAAAACCCAAAATTTAGTCTCTCAGAAATTAGAATATTATATAAGCCCAATTTCCAAAATGATTTTTGATACTTGAAATGTTGTCCTACTGAAAAGTATGTCTAGTATATGCACTCAATACTTGGTCAGTATTGGTCAGCCGTCTACCAGGAAATTTTAGAGCATTTCATGCTTCCCTCTGCTGACAAGCTTTATGGGGATGTTGATTTCATTTTCCAGCAGGACTTGGCATTTGCCCACACTACCAAAAATACCAATACCTGGTTTACTAACCACAGTATCACTGTGCTTGATTGGCCAGCAAACTCGCCTGACCTAAACCGCACAGAGAATCTATGGGGTATTGTCAAGAGGAAGTTGAGACACCAGACCCAACAATGCAGACGAGCTGAAGGCCGCTATCAAAGCAACCTGGGCTTCCATAACACCCCAGCAGTGCCACAGGCTGATTGCCTCCATACCACGCCGCATTGATGCAGTAATTCATGCAAAAGGAGCCACGACCAAGTATTGAGTGCATATACTGTACTTACTTTTCAGTAGGCCTACATTTCGGTTTTAAAAATAATTTTTGAAATTGGCCTTATATTAAATTCAAATTTTCTGGGAGACTAAATTTTGGGTTTTCCTTAACTGTTAGCCATAATCATCAACATTAAAAGAAAAAAAATGCTGGAAATAGATCACTCTGTATAAAGAATCTTTATAATATATGAGTTTCCCTTTTTTAATTACTGAAATAAATTCACTTTTTGATGATATTCTCATTCATTGAGAAGGACCTGTACAGTATTGCTATTTTATATGTTCTTCCGGTTTTGGAAATCGAATTTTTTTTTTATAATAGACACTATGTACCTACCATACATAGTGTCTATTATAAAATTATTTTAGATTTCCAAAACTGGAAGAACATATAAAATAGCAATACTGTCTATAGCTGTATTACTTAATACACACTGTAGAATTGTTCTCATGATTATAGTAACATTTCAAGATACCATATGAGGCTGAAATTTTCGTTTACCTTATTAATATTGCCACTGCCCTACAGAAAAATAAATCTTTCCTACCTTCCTCACACAATTATTTTCCTAAAAGGAACCCTACACCTAAAAACTAATGATAAAAGCACATAGGTGATACACTTGGCCACAGTGTTTGTATGTTCGTGAAACAAATAATCTTGTAGAAATCTTGCAAAGAACACAGGTGTTAATTTCTTCCAGGTTCCATCCATTTTTTTCTGGCAGAAGTCACGGCTGTGGGGAATGTGGACCCACTAGGCCGCTCCGCCGTAGCGGAGTAGAAGCTGATCAAACAAAGTGAATGACAGTCTCTAGGAGTAACAAAAGTCTCTAGGAAGAAAGTACTCGCTGGTAGAAGGCTTATGCCGGACAATCAGATGCTGGCTTTTTTCGGATACAGGACACGGATACAGAAGTCGTCTCTGAAACTGACATCGAACTTGGCTAGGACACTGGACTGTAATAGTGCAGGTGTCTCGAACCGTCGGGTTGGCATGGGCACCGGACACTGGACTTGGCACCGGCAGCGGAATCTGGACTTGGCTCCGACACTGGACTGGAGTAGTGCAGTTGTCTTAGACCCTCAGGTTGGCACAGGCACCAGACCCAGATGGTAAACTCATCATGGACACTCGGCTTGGCTCACTTACCGGACACAGATGCTGAACATCGACTCGGACATTTGATGCTGGATACGGGAATCAGGATATGGGATACTGGAAACAGGATAGAGCTAAGGAACCATTTGCGAGACAAACAGGCAAAACAACATTGCTCAGGCAAGGTAGAAGTGAGCAGAGCCTTTCCTAAAGTGCAAAGTGAGCTGGGATTGGACAGGGACTAAGTTGCTGGTGCGCACGCTCGTCCTTTAAGACCGGAAACGAGCGCACGCACCCTAAGACTAGCAGCAGGGGAAGAGAGCAGTGTGTGCTGGTGTCTCTGGCGGAGGAGATGCCAGCAAGTCCTGAGGGGCCTGCAGTCGCGGCTGCCAGTAAGTGGGGAATGTCGGCGGTCAGCGACCATGGACATTACACAGATGAGGACAGGGCTCAGCAAATGGGGCATGGTTTAATAGTCTTTGTTTTCTATTGAAGGCATTGTGTTTTTTTCTTTATTATTTTCAATTTGCATTCCTTTAAACTGTACATTTTAGTGGGCCCCGGTGCTAGCAATAGCCACATTCACTTGTATTTGCATCCTCAGGACTTGCCGGCATCTGTCGAGCACTCTGTCCACCGCGAAAATGGGGCAAGGCAAGTCCAATATTTTTTTTTGTGGGGGGGGGGGGGCTGCCTGGCAATATACAGGGGGGATTGCTGTGTAGCACTATATACAAAGGGGGTGCTGTGTGGCACTATATACAAGGGAGGGGTGCTGTGTGGCCCTATATACAAGGGAGGGGTGCTGTGTGGCCCTTTATACAAGGGATGGGGGCTGTGTAGCACTATATACAAGGGAGGGGAGCTGTGTGGTACTAAATACAAGGGGAGGGCATTAGGGCACTGTATACAAGGGGGCTGTGTGGCACTATATAAAAGGGGGCTGTGTGTCACTATATACAAGGGAGGGGGCTGTGTGGCCCTATACTCAAAGGGGCCGGTGTGGCATTATATACAAGGGGGGGGGGCTGTGTGGCACTATATACAAGGGGAAGCTGTGTGGCACCATATACAAGGTGGGGCTGTGTGGCACTATATACAAGAGGGGCTGTGTGGTACTATCTACTAAGGGGGAGCTGTGTGGCACTGTCTACTAGGGGGCTGTGTATGGCACTATATACAAGGGGGGCTGTGTGGCACTATCTACTAAGGGGGAGGGTGTGTGGCACTTTCTACTAGGAGGCCCTGTGGCACTAAATAGAAGGGGGAAGAACTGTGTGTGTCGCTATCTACAGGGGGACTCTGTGTGGTGCTATCTACAGGATGCACAAAGGGGGCATTACTGCTGTGGAGGCACAAAGGGGGCATGGTTACTGATGGGTGGTACTTTTATTGTGTCGAGCACTAAGGGATCATTATTACCATCTGGGGTACTGTGGATTACGAGCAGAGGCGTAACTAGGAAAGACTGGGCCCCATAGCAAACTTTTGACTGGGGCCCCCCCTCTGCTGGGTATCACACAACCCCCCCCCCTTGTAGATAGTGCCTCCCTATAGATTCCACCACACAGCGCCCCACTATAGATAGCACCATACACGGCCCCCTGTAGATAACGCCATACAGACCCCCTGTAGATAACACCATACAGCCCCCTCTGTAGATAACACCATATAAGCCCCCCCCAAAAAAACAAAAACGGCCTATAGTTTGTCCTACAAAAGACATGCATCCCCTATCCACAGGATATGGGATACATGTGCGATCGCTGGCATTGATAAGGAGAACGGGGGACCGAAAGTCCCCTGAAGTTCTCCATGACAAACCTCGGACTTCTGGCGTCTGCGCAGTTCAATAAAAATGAAAGGAGCGCTGGTCACGCATGCGCACAAGCGCGACCGGCGCTCCATTCATTTCTACGGAGCTGCCGACACAGACCCCGGAAGTCCGAGGTTTGTCATGGAGAACTTAGGGGGGACTTTCGGTCCCCCGTTCTCCTCATCGCTGGGCGTCCCAGCGATCCCACATGTATCCCCTATCCTGTGGATAGGGGATGCATGTCTTTTGTAGGAACAACCCCTTCAGTGGTGTCGCGCTGTAGCAGCCATAGCGGCTGCTAGCGGAGCCTGCGGCCATGGTGGGGGCCGCGCTGGCGGGTGCCATGGGCCTCCTCATGCTGCAGGCCCCGTAGAAGTCGCTACGGCTGCTATAGCGGTAGTTACGCCACTGCGTATAGGTTTGTACGGCGTAAAACTACAGCTCCCAGCATGGCCGGAACAATGGTAAGGATATGCTGGGAGATGCGGTTTCACAAAAAAAAATCATACCACCATCATCTCGCTGCAGATCATACAGTGACTACAATACTGATTAGAGGCAGATTAATTTACATTAAGTGACTCACCGGTGACGTCTCAGATTCTAGTTCTTTTCTTCTCCCTCCGGTTCAGACATCTATGATGGATTTCTCCCTGCCATGACCCATTTCTGCAGTTTTCCGTTTAGATGTCTTCAGCTTCTCAGTTTTAAAACATTTCTGCACCTGTAAACAAAGTTAAAATTCTCAACACATCTAAATATAACTGTCTCACACACACACACACACACACACACACACACACACACACCGTGCCCCCTGTACATAGTGCCCACATATGGACACCGTGCTGCCCTACATATAGCTTCCCCTATAGTTAGTGCTCCACGTATAGCCCACCTCTGTAGATAGTGTCTCACATATAGCTCCCCCTGTATATAGTGTCCCACATATAGCCCACCCCTGTAGACTGTGCACTACATATAGCCACCCTGTTGCTAGTGCCCCACAGGTATCCCACCCCTGTATATAGTGTCCCACACATAGCCCACCCCTATAGAAAGTACCCTAAAAAATAGCTCCCCTATAGATAGTGCTCTACATATAGCCCACCCTTGTATAATGTCTCACATATACTGCCCCACATATAGACCCCCCTGTAGATAGTGGCCCACATCCCCACATACAGACCTCCCCTGTAGCTAGTACCCCACATATAGACCCCCCCTGTATATAGTGGCCCACATATAGACCCCCTGTATATAATGGCCCACATATAGAGCCCCCTGTATATAATGGCCCACATATAGAGCCCCCTGTATATAATGGCCCACATATAGAGCCCCCTGTATATAGTGGCCCACACCCCCACATATAGACCCCCCTGTAGCTACTGCCCCACATATAGACCCCCCTATATATGATAGGCCCCACATAAAGACGACCAACCCCCCCCCATTATAGATAATGCCATTCACATTTTTGAAGAAAAAAATAAATAAATTGCCATACTCACATGATCCCGTTCCCACGCTGTTCACTGGCGATGCAGACATGCTCTCTTCTGAGCATGTCTGCAGGAGCTGAACGAGCGTCCTCCAATGACGCTGATTGGCGGGGCAGAATGACTTGCCCCGCCAATCAGCACCTTCCAAGCATGGAAGCGGCGCGATGATGTCATCGCGCCGCTAGCCAATCAGTGTCATTGTAAGGCACTGGATGGTCAGGCACGGAACATGCCCGGCCATTCAGTGCTAACACATGTATTTGGCTGCCGCTAGAACTGGGGCCCCCTCCGGTGCTAGCGACACCTACAGGCATGATGAGAGGGCCTGTGTAAGGCTCGGCGGCGCGGGCCCCACAGTAGCGGCGCTACCGCTGTAGCAGCCATAACGGCTGCTAGTGTCGCCACCGGGCATTTGGGTGGGCGTGTCGGCTGGCGGCACGGGCCCCCTCAAGCCCCGGGCCCCGTAGCAGCCGCTACTGCTGCTACCGCGGTAGTTACGCCACTGATTACGAGTTTGTTTAGAGGATGGGGTATAGGTGTGGAGGATGCTGGAAAATAGAGAAACCAGCATGTCTGTGTGTCAAATTCTGCAGAGATGAGTCATGGCTGGAATAAGTCGTCACAGTGGACTGGGCCGGATGGAGAAAAAAAGGGAAATTGAACAACTCTAATCAGAGAAAACATCACCTGTTAGTCACTAGATATAAATGTGCTGTAATCACTTATATTGTCTGCAGAGCTCCTGTGCATAACTGGCATCTACCACTATATGGTCACTACATGGTGGTAATATTGGTCTTTGTATAGTGTTTTTTATTCAGTAACAGTATGGGGGTATTATTCAGTCACCATGTGGTTATAGTGTGGCGGTATTATTCAGTAACAGTATGGGGATATTATTCAGTCTATGTGGTTATGGTGTGGAGGTATTATTCAGTAACAGTATGGGGGTATTATTCAGTTACTATGTGCTTATATTGTGGCGGTATTATTCAGTAACAGTATGGTGGTATTATACAGTCACTATGTGGTTATGGTGTGGCGGTATTATTTAGTAACAGTACGGGGGTATTATTCAGTTACTATGTGGTTATGGTGTGGCGGTATTATTTGGACCTTATAATCTATTATTATTGTAATATTGGTCTTATAATATTGAGTTGTGTTCAGTAACAGTATGCAGATAACATTTCATCTGGTATATTGGTATGATTTAATTGTTTATGTATATAGATATTTTGGTTTGCATTCATGGGTTCCACTGAAGAAAAGGTCTGACGGAAGCCTTGAAAGGAACCCCGAAGCAGATGTGAACAGACCCTAACTTTGCCCAGGGTCACACTTTGTCTAAAACCGGCCCCGGTGAGCAGTCTTCTAAGTGTAGTGTATAGAAGACATGATAGCAGTTAGGATCCACCCACTAGCTCAGAGTCAACTGAGAACTAGAGATTGAGCCTACAGAGGGGAAAACGGCTAAATAATGCAGAATGCAAGTCATATAATGGCCAGAAATAGTGTTTATTCCTTGTGTACACATATATGACAACTTATTCTTATTAATAAGCACAAGAGCACAATTCAGAAAAAACTGATAGATCTTCCAGTAGCTAAACACTTCATGGATATGCAACATTCCGTCAGTCAACTATGTTTCAGAGTGACCGACCATGTACCCCTGTTACTCAGAGGGGGAAACCGACTAGCTCTTCTAAGAAAGAGGGAATTAAGGTGGATTTTTCTTCTTGACAGCCTCCAACCTCGAGGCCTTAATTTAGAATACATTTTGAATGCTATTATATCAAATTCTCCAGTTTACGCCATTGTAGTATGTAAATTGTTAAGGTTACGCACACTGACCTGTATGTATTTTGTTTTAAATACTGTTATTTTATGGGGAAGCACAGTGGGTTCAAATCCAACCAAAGACAACATCTGCATGGAGTTGGTATGTTCTTCCCGTGTTTGCGTGGGTTTCCTCCCACACCCCTAAAACATACCAATAGGGAATTTAGATTGTGAGCCCCAATGGGGACAGTAAAAAAGGGGCCCTCTGTACAACGTTGCGTTATATGTTGGCGCTATATAAGTAACTGAAATAAATAAATATGTTCTGTTGTTTCTAGACACTGTGGTGAGGACACTCAATGAATACTTTCTGTGAATTCCAGGACAATGCCATTATTCAACATGAGGCTAGGTATTACAAGTAATAGTTATTGGTCTCATTTTATTGATTTGGGTTAATAAAAGAATACTTTGGACTAATACTATGCGAATGTTATTCGTGGGTGGGAAGATGTTTGCTTGGTCAAGGGAATGAGCTAGTTAGCTCTGACCTATAGATATACTTGTCTATGTAGTGTTGACCTAGACTTTTATGGAGGTTATTGTGCATATATTTATCCCGACATCCACGTATAACTATGTTGTGAGAGTTTTTTTACCCTATACATTTATGTGTCCATGGAACGGTTACTATACCTTGGGTTTTGAGACCTTATCAAATATGTATAATGTGACCATATATTGGTTCTAATAAAATATTATTTGCATGCTACACTGCGGTATTCTTTAGTCAGGAATGCTGATGTACAGACGTAGCCATCTTGAACTTGATTCGGATAACTTACTGCAACAATTTTTCTACACAACCTCCTCATTTCAGGGGCTCAAAAGTAATTGGACAAATTAACATTACCATAAATAAAATTTTGTTTTTTTTGTAATACTTTGTAGAGAATCCTTTACAGGCAATGACTGCCTGACGTCTAGAACCCATGGACATCACCAAACGCTGGGTTTCCTCCTTTGTGATGCTTTGCCAGGCCTTTACTGCAGCTGTCTTCAGTTGGTGCTGGTTTGTGGGCCTTTCTGCCTTAAGTTTTGCCTTAAACAAGTGAAATGCATGCTCGATCGTGTAGAGATCTGGTGATTGACTTGGCCATTGCAGAATATTCCACTTTTTTGCCTTAAAAAAACTCCTGGGTTGCTTTCGCAGTAAGTTTTGGGTCATTGTCCATCTGTACTGTGAAGCAACGTCCAATCAACCTTGCTGCATTTGGTTGAAACTGAGCAGAAAGTATATCCCCGAACACTTCAGAATTCATGCGACTGCTTCTATGTTCAGTCACATCATCAATAAACACTAGTGACCCAGTGCCTTTGGCAGCCATGCATGCCAATGCCATCACACTGCTTCCATCATGTTTTACAGAGGATGTGGTGTGCTTTGGATCATGAGCCATTCCAAGCCTTCTCCATACTTTCTTCCTCCCATCATTCTGGTACAGGTTGATCTTAGTTTCATCTATCCAAAGAACGCTGTTCCAGATCTTGGCTGGCTTCTTCAGATGTTGTTTGGCAAAGTCTAATCTGGAGTTTCTATTTTTGAGGCTGATTAATGGTTTGCACCTTGTGGTGAACCCTCTGTATTTGCTCTCATGAAGTCTTCTTGTGAAGATGTTGTGAAGGGGTTTTTATTCAATATGGAAAAGATTCTGCGATCATCCACCAATGTTGTCTTCCGTGGACGTCCAGGCCTTTTGGAGTTCACGAGATCACCAGTGCACTCTTTTTTTTCAAGAATGTACCAAACTGTTGATTTGGGCACTCCTAACATTTGTGCTATCTCTCTGATGGATTTCTCAATTTTTTTTCAGCCTAACGATGGTCGGTTTCACTTGCATTGAGAGCTCCTTTCACCTCATGTTGTGGGTTCACAGCAACAGCTTCCAAATGCAAATGCCACACCTGGAATCAACTCCAGACATTTTACCTGCTTAATTGATGATGGATTAACGAGGGAATAGCCCATGTAGTCGATTAAATAGCTTTTGAGATAATTGTCCAATTACCTTTGGTTCCTTGAAAAAGAGGCAGCTACATATTAAAGAGCTGTAATTCCTAAACCCTTCCTCAAATTAAGATGTGAATACCCTCAAATTAAAGAGAGTCTGCACTTTAAGCTTATATTGATTATATAACTGTAAATTTAATATGTTTTGGTAAACAGCTAAAATGCCAAAATTTGTGTCACAATCCAAATAATTCTGGACCTAACTGTATATGAGTTCCTGCAAGCATGACTATTCTGGGAAACTACGTTTGTTAGAGGGAGGTCTTTGCGTACCTAGGCAGTGAATGGCTGCTCATGTCATGTAACGCCTTTGGATCGGGGTACGTATTGTCACTTATATAAAGACATATGTTTCCTCCTGTCTCATTGATTGACGCCTAGAGTTATTGATTTACAATTACTGGCCAGATTTGATGTTTTTTTCCAAAATGAGTTGGTGTAAGCATGGTATTTTGATACTTCAATAGAATACTTTTTGATTACTGTGGACTGCTCTGTGGTTTAACATGGAGGCTGATTTGTGAAACAGAACTCTGCTATTTATTTGCAGTGCACGCTCTCTATGTATGGTCTCACTCTAACCTTTATAGATATATTACTTTTAATTATATTTGGAGTTGTTGGGGAACTACATATAGGTCAAGTTAGAGCCTTAATCTACGGTCGCTTACTTGATCGTTGGTCATGTACCCTCAATAATATTATATTTCACCTAGGAGACGTTTATAACATTTCCATAGTATTGGAGATGGCTCTATATGATTAGAGGATCGTTTGCAGCTCTGCCCCTAAGACGATTATAGCTGGTAGAGTCCGATTGGCTGGTTTATGTTCACCCAATGCGCAGTGATGGAGTGTAATATGTGTGCGCATGCACACTGGGTAATAGTGGATGCCGACACAGGTTTACTGTCGGCGTGGTTCTGTCATGGCTTCCTATGAAGGCATCCATGTAAGTTTTTATGGCACTAATGTTGAATAGATTTATTGAGAATGTCGTTGTATCCTGATTAATATATTTGATACACATGTCTGGTATGGGGAGGGACATGAAACTGTTCACTTTGATTAACTAGTTGTATATGTATGGCCCTATATATGCTTGTACTTTTTAAATTTTTGTATGCTTGAAAAAGACGCCTGTGTGAGTTGAAACATCGCTGTTATTGGGATGTGTTAATAAACACTTTTTATTTTTTGCCAATAAAGTTTCTGCAGCAAATGGAGTTCGGAAAGGATTTTTGAACATTTGAACATTTGAATTTTGCATTCAGTCCTTAGTGGAATTTTTTCCGGTGAGTGCTGTGGACACTATTTGAATTTTATTAGCTTATTCTGAAGTCTTCTGAAAAGTTAATGGTTCAACTGGGACAATACCTACACTGATATTATATTAGGACTGTTATTTTTTTATGATAACAAATAAATTCAATGCCTACAGAGAACAATTAATTGCAAATCAGAGCAGCTATATGGATGTTATGAACATATAAATTATGACCATGTTTACTATTTGCCTTAGGTACTGCTATTTGGCACATTTATTAGAAGCCGGTATGTGTGAAGTTGGAGTCACTCATACTATCCCTCTATGACCTATATTAACAGGAGATTCTTAAATCACCATATGTACGTATTTTTTTTTGGGATAATAAAAATTTATTTTTATTTAATTTCATATTAACATTATAGAACCACAACCGCACACCTTGTTCCCCCTTCTCACTTTTCGCTCAAATATGTTTCTAATAGTAATAGTACCATCTTTGGTGGTTTACACCTGATGTTTTTTTCTTCATAAACATTTGATACCAAGGATCTTACCCATCAAATATGAAAGATTTTAAAATATATAATATAAAATACCCCCTTCCTAGAAGTAATAGCATTGTGAAGATCATTTTACATGCAATCTCCAGGATAAGCTTTCCATTCCTATAAGTGTCACATCTGTTTCTTTCTGCTGTAGAATTGGATGGAAATATAACGTATTATTGAAATATGTGATTATAAAATTCAATGCAACTTAGATTGAGACTGAACAAGGTGACTGAAATAATTTTCTAGAGGTTACATATTTGCTAACCTTACAGAATAACACACTGTATATTTTTATGTAAATTCAACAACATATTTACAGTTTACAAAGGCTTTACGAGCTTGACATCAGACTTGAAAGGCATTTCTGTAATTATTGAATAGATCTGATGCTTATCTTGGGATTTACTTTTGATATTTCAGTTCTAGGGATACAAATATCCTAAAGCAACATTTAAAATGATCAGGAGTGAACACATCATATAGGCAGCCTAGGTACGGTAGCTGCTATGGGCCCTAATGAAAGGGATCCCTAGTTCAGTTTAGGCTCTAAGTCTAGGTCGATGGTTCTGGCTATAGTACCATCTGCCTGGAATATGATACTAAGCCATTTGATAATTTTAGTGATATGGCTCTTAGCCTCGAGTCAACTGCAAGTCATATGGTTGACCCTGGTGCCAACATTCAGTTATGTTATGACATCCACTGTATAAATTATTATCTCCAGCTGCAAACAGCTGGGGAGCCACATGTCAGTTGTTCATGAGCTGCATGCTGCTTCCAAGTTATTGGGTAAGACAGATGTAGACCTTATTCTTCAACGTTATGCTTTATGCAATGTTTTCTAGTCAAATTACACTACCTAATGGGTTTTCTCATGTTAATATCATTGGAAATGTGAATCAGAGATATAATAAGGTGACATTGATGCTGGTCGAGCACCCTCTGTGATGCCCTCAATGCATAGTTTCTGGTACTCATTGATTTTGAAAACTCTGATTAATATTTTCACTGTTAGGCCTATGGAAAAGAGCGTGGACCCATTGTGTCACTATTAAATTTGGCTTAGGACTTATCCGTGGGCAGAGTCTCGGGCCATTTTTGACGGCATCCGAGTGGCACCCGATAGTCTTCCCGGACCCATTCACTTTAGCGAGTGAATCGGGTCCATGAAAAATGATCCGAGTCTCCGATCCGAGGAAAGATAGTTACATAGTTACATAGTTACATAGTTAGTACGGCTGAAAAAAGACACGTCCATCAAGTTTAACCAAGGGATGGGAAAAGGGAAGGTAAAAATTTCTACACATAGGAGCTAATATTTTTTTGTTCTAGGAAATTATCTAAGCCTTTTTTAAAGCCATCTACTGTCCCTGCTGTGACCAGCTCCTGTGGTAAGAAATGCTGGAGAGACCCTAGTAGTTGGCGGGTATATAGTTAATATACAAAAGAACGAATGTGCCTAAGGCACACTGAAACCCAGTTTCCCAACTACTATCTAATTCATTATATTAAAATATAACTTTTATTATTTTGCTATTAAGATGTCCATGAGGGGACACACGATAAACACAAAAAGTTAAAATTTATAGCCAGCTCCTGTGGTAGACTATTCCATAGATTCACAGTTCTCACAGTAAAGAAGGCTTGTCGCCTCTGCAGGTTGAACCTTTTTTTCTCCAGACGGATGGAGTGCCCCCTTATTTTTTGAGGGGGTTTTACATGGAACAGGATTTCACCATATTTTTTGTATGTGCCATTAATATATTTATATAATTTAATCATGTCCCCCCTTAGTCGTATTTTTTTTTAAGGCTAAATAGGTTTAATTCTTTTAATCTTTCCTCATAACTTAGATTCTCCATGCCCCTTATTAGCTTCGTTACTCTTCTTTGTATTTTTTCTAACTCCAGGGCATCATTTCTATGAACTGGAGCCCAGAACTGAACTGCATATTCTAGATGAGGCCTCACTAATGCTTTGTAAAGTGGTAATATTACATCCCTGTCCCGCGAGTCCATGCCTCTTTTAATACACGACAATATCTTGCTGGACCTTGAAGCAGCTGATTGACATTGCATGCTGTTATTTAGTTTATGATTTACAAGTACACCCGGATCCTTCTCAACAAGTGACTCCCCCAGTGCAGCTCCCCCGAGGACATATGATGCATGCAGGTTGTTGGTACCCAAATGCATAACTTTACATTTATCTACGTTAAACTTCCTTTGCCAACTGGATGCCTAAACTCTTAGTTTGTTTAAATCTGCTTGCAATTCACGAACATCTTCCATAGACTGAACTATATTACATAGATTGGTGTCATCTGCAACAAAAAAAAAATAGTGCTATTATTCCCATCCTCTATATCATAAATAAATAAGTTGAAAAATAGTGGTCCCAGCACTGAACCCTGGGGCACACCACTTATACCTGGTGATCATTCAGAGTAGGAATCATTGACCACAACTCTCTGGATACGGTCCTTGAGCCAATTCTCAATCCAATTACAAACTATACTTTCTAAACCTATAGCCCTTAATTTACCCATTAGACGACTATGAGGGACAGTGTCAAATGCCTTTGCAAAGTCCAAAAACACTATTTCCACAGCGGCCCCTCTGTCTAGGCTTCTGCTCACCTCTTCATAAAAACACATCAGGTTAGTTTGACAACTTCTGTCCTTAGTAAAACCGTGCTGGCTGTCACTTATAATACTATTTTTTGTCACATAATCCAGTATATAGTCCCTCAATAGCCCCTCAAACATTTTCCCCACAATGGATGTTAAGCTTACTGGTCTATAATTACACAGGGAAGACCTAGAGCCCTTTTTGAAAATAGGCACCACATTTGCCCTGCGCCAGTCCCTTGGCACTATACCAGCCACTAGAGAATCTCGGAATATTATGAAAAGAAGGACAGAAATAATTGAACTAAGCTCTTTAAGAATTCTAGGGTGTAACCCATCTGGTCCCGGGGCCTTGTTCACATTTATTTTATTTAATTTAGCTTGGACCATATCTACATTCATCCAATTCAGAATATCAACTGATATATTAACAGCACTGGCACCGGCAATATCAGCCGCTCTTTCTTCTGTTGTATATACAGAGCTAAAGAACCCATTGTAATGGATTTGCCTGACACAGCTTCTTTGTTGATGCCCGTGGTTAATCAGCCTGCATCTGTGCCTATGTCTGTTAGAGTGACTCGATCTGCTACCACTCAGGCTGGGAGGCTGAGGAGTGGGAGAACCTATCACAGCCTGGCCAGACGGAGCTAGCTCCCGCTCTCTGTCTATTTATACCTTCATTTCCTGCTCCTCCTTTGCCTGTGATTCTGTCTTGTTTCCTGGCTCTGCTGCTCCTGCTTATACTATTGACCTCTGCTTCAAATTGACCCTGGCTTTACTGACTACTCTCCTACTCTGCGTTTGGTACCTCGTACGCTCCTGGTTTGACTCGGCTCGTACACTACTCTTGTTGCTCACGGTGTTGCCGTGGGCAACTGCCCCATTTCCCTTAGCTTCTGTGTACCCTTGTCTGTTGGTCTGTCGTGTACTTATTGAGCGTAGGGACCGTCGCCCAGTTGTACGCCGTCGCCTAACATGGGCCGTGCAAGTAGGCAGGGACTGAGTGGCGGGTAGATTAGGGCTCACCTGTCTGTCTACCTACCCCGTCATTACATAATCACAGGCCCAAATACCTTTTCTACCCTGGTCCCTGAAACACTATGGACCCCCTTGAGGCCCTGGCTCAGCAAATGCAGGGTCTTTCCCTACAGGTCCAAGACCTGGCTCAGAGGTGCAACCAGCGTGTTGCTACCCTGGTAGTGCCCCCCACCTCACCTCTAGAACCCCACCTCAAGTTGCCTGACCGGTTCTCAGGGGACCAGAAGACTTTTTTCTCCTTCCGGGAGAGTTGTAGGCTCTATTTCCGTTTAAGGCCCGACTCCTCAGGTTCAGAGAACCAGCGAGTGGGTATAATGATGTCCCGGCTCCAGGACGGCCCCCAGGAATGGGGCTTCTCCTTGGCTCCTGACGCCCCTGAACTTTCGTCTGTTTTTTTTTTTTCCGCTCTCGGGCTCATCTATGATGAGACTGACAAGACTGCCTTTGCCGAGAGTCAGCTGGTGACCTTACGTCAGGGTAAGAGACCCATTGAGGAATACTGTTCTGACTTTAGGAAGTGGTGTTTCGCTCCTCAGTGGAATGACCCTGCCCTGAGGTGTCAGTTTAGATTGGGTTCGTCGAACGCCCTGAAAGACCTGTTGGTTAGTTATCCCTCTTCGGACTCTCTAGATCAGGTTATCGCTTTAGCGGTACGTCTTTACCGACGTCGAAGGGAACGACGACTCAAATATTTTTGTGCCTTTTCCTCTGACTCCCCTATTATGGCTCCAGAGGTTCCGTTGCTTTCGTTCTTCCACGGAAAACTCCAATGAACCTATGCCACCCGGGGCCTCCGTGTCTCCCCAACCACGTAGAGAGTTCCGCAGGAAGAATGGTCTCTGCTTCTACTGTGGGGATGACAAGCATCAAGTGAACGACTTTCCTAGGCGTAAGAATAAGCAGCCGGAAAACTTCCGCGCCTAAGTGACCATCTGGGAGGTCGCTTGGGCGCACAGGTATTTCCCCTAAAAATGAAGCCTAATAAAATCTTGCTTCCCCTTCAGGTCTCTTTTGGTGGTAGGTCTGCCACTGGCAGTGCCTTCGTGGACTCAGGGTCTTCTGCTAATATTATGTCTGTGGAATTTGCTATGTCTCTAGCTATGCCTTTAATTGATTTGCCTAAACCTGTCCCGGTAGTGGGTATCAACTCCACTCCACTTGCTAATGGTTATTTTACACAGCATACCCCTGTATTTGAACTCATGGTTGGCTCCATGCATTTGGAGCAGTGTTCTGTGTTGGTGATGCAGGGATTATCGTCCAATTTGGTTTTAGGCCTTCCTTGGTTGCAGATGCATAATCCCACGTTTAACTGGAATACTGGGGATCTTACTAAATGGGGTAATGAATGCATGACTTCCTGTTTTTCTATTAATTTGGTTTCTCTCGCTGAGGAGGTGAACACTCTACATGAGTTTATTCAGGACTTCGCTGATGTTTTTTCTAAAAAAGCCTCCGAAGAGTTACCTCCTCATAGAGAGTACGAATGTGCTATCGATTTGGTACCAGGAGCTAAGCCCCCTAATGGTAGGATATTTAATCTCTCTTGTCCTGAACGTGAAGCCATGAGAGAATATATCCAGGAAAGCTTGGCCAAGGGTTACATCCGCCCCTTTACTTCTCCGGTAGGTGCTGGCTTCTTCTTCGTAGGGAAGAAGGATGGTGGTCTTAGGCCATGCATCGATTACCGGAACTTGAATAAGGTCACTGTAAGGAACCAATATCCCCTTCCTTTGATTCCTGATCTCTTCAATCAGGTTCAGGGGGCCCAATGATTCTCTAAGTTTGATCTTCGGGGGGCTTATAACCTTATCCGAATCAGGGAAGGGGATGCTTGGAAGACTGCGCTTAACACGCCCGAAGGTCATTTAGAATACCTCGTCATGCCCTTTGGGTTGTGTAATGCTCCCGCAGTCTTCCAGAATTTCATAAATGATATTTTAAGAGACTACCTGGGGTATTTCTTGTAGTGTACATTGATGATATACTTGTGTTTTCCAAGGACTTGTCCTCCCACATTGAGCATGTCAGGAAGGTGCTCCAGGCCCTTCGGGAAAACAAACTCTTTGTTAAACTGAAAAATGTGTGTTTGGGGTGCAGGAGATACCATTTTTGGGTCAAATCCTCACTCTTAACGAATTCCGATGGACCCTGCCAAGGTTCAGGCTGTGGCGGAATGGGTCCAACCTGCCTCCCTGAAGGCTTTACAGTGCTTCCTGGGGTTCGCTAATTATTACAGGAGATTTATTGTTAACTTCTCGGTCATCGCTTAGCCTCTTACGGACCTTACTCGCAAGGGTGCTGATCTCCTCCACTGGCCTCCGGAGGCGGTTCAGGCTTTTGAGGTCCTTAAGAGGTGCTTTGTCTCTGCCCCAGTGCTGATTCAGCCTAACCAAATGGAGCCATTCATCGTAGAGGTTGACGCCTCCGAGGTGGGAGTGGGTGCTGTCTTGTCCCAGGGTACCAGGGGTCTTACCCATCTCCGTCCCTGTGCCTACTTCTCCAGGAAGTTCTCCCGCACTGAGAGTAACTATGACGTTGGCAACCGCGAACTCTTAGCCATTAAATGGGCATTTGAAGACTGGCACCACTTCCTGGAGGGGGCTAGGCACCAGGTAACGGTCCTTATCGACCACAAGAATCTGGTTTTCCTAGAATCTGCCCGGAGGCTAAACCCGAGACAAGCTCGATGGGCGTTGTTTTTTTACTAGATTCAACATTGTGGTCACCTATAGGGCTGCGTCTAAAAATATTAAAGCTGATACACTGTCGCGTAGCTTCATGGCCAGCCCTCCTTCTGAGGAGGATCCTGCTTGTGTTTTGCCCCCAGGTATAATCATATCCTCTGTTGATTCTGACTTAACCTCCGAAATTGCGGCTGATCAAGGTTCAGCTCCTGAGAACCTTCCTGAGAATAAGCTATTTGTTCCCCTGCAATTTCGGCTAAGGGTACTCAGGGAGAATCATGACTCTGCACTATCTGGCCATCCAGGCATCCCTGGTACCAAACACCTCATTTCTAGAACCTATTGGTGGCCTGGGTTGCTTAAAGACGTTAAGGCCTACGTCGCCGATTGTGAAACTTGTGCTAGGTCCAAGACTCCCAGGTCCCGGCCAGCGGGCTTACTATGTTCTTTGCCCATTCCCCAGAGAACTTGGACCCATATCTCCATGGATTTTATCACCGATCTGCCTCCATCCCAAGGCAAGTCGATAGTGTGGGTTGTAGTAGACCGCTTCAGCAAGATGTCCCACTTTGTACCCCTCAAGAAACTACCCAATGCCAAGACGTTAGCTACCTTGTTTGTCAAACACATCCTGCATCTCCATGGGGTTCCTGTCAATATTGTTTCTGACAGAAGGGTACAATTTGTTTCATTGTTTTGGAGAGCCTTCTGTAAGAAGTTGGAGATTGATCTGTCCTTCTCCTCGGCCTTCCATCCTGTAACTAATGGCCAAACTGAGAGGACTAATCAGTCTCTAGAACAGTTTTTAAGGTGTTTTAGCTCTGACTGTCAAGATGATTGGGTCTCCTTCATTCCCCTCGCCGAATTTTCCCTTAATAACCGGGTCAGTAACTCGTCGGGGGTCTCCCCCTTTTTCTGTAATTTTGGGTTTAATCCACGGTTCTCCTCCGTTTCACCTGGTGGTTCCAACAATCCCGAGGTAGATGTCTTTCATCGGGAACTGTGCACAGTCTGGGCCCAGGTTCAGAAGAACCTTGGGGAATCCCAGAGCATCCAAAAGACTCAGGCAGATAAGAGACGTTCTACTAACCCCTTGTTTGTGGTCGGGGATCTGGTGTGGCTGTCCTCAAAAAATTTGCGCCTTAAAGTCCCGTCCAAAAAATGTGCTCCCCGGTATATAGGGCCGTACAAGATCATTGAGGTCCTTAACCCTGTCTCCTTCCGACTGGAGTTACCCCCGTCCTTTCAGATACACAACGTGTTCCATGCCTCCCTCCTGAAAAGATGCTCCCCGTCCTTGGCTACCTCGAGGAAATCTCCGGTCCCTGTTCTCACTCCTGAAGGGGTAGAATTCGAGGTGGCCAAGATTGTGGATAGCAGGATGGTCCAGGACTCCCTCCAGTACCTGGTCCATTGGAGAGGTTACGGACCTGAGGAGAAGACTTGGGTACCCGCCTGGGATGTTCATGCCGGGTTATTTCACAGGAAGTTCCATCCTCGGTTCCCCAACAAGCCAGGTCAACCTAGGAAGGGTCCAGTGGCCCCTCATAAAATGGGGAGTACTGTAATGGATTTGCCTGACACAGCTTCTTTGTCAACGCCCGTGGTTAATCAGCCTGCATCTGTGCCTAGGTCTGTTAGAGTGACTCGATCTGCTACCACTCAGGCTAGCTCCCGCCCTCTGTCTATTTATACCTTCATTTCCTGCTCCTCCTTTGCCTGTGATTCTGTCTGTTTCCTGGCTCTGCTGCTCCTGCTTATACTATTGACCTCTGCTTCAAATTTACCCTGGCTTTACTGACTCCTCTCCTGCTCTGCATTTGGTACCTCGTACACTCCTGGTTTGACTCGGCTCGTTCACTACTCTTGTTGCTCACGGTGTTGCCGTGGGCAACTGCCCCATTTCCCTTAGCTTCTGTGTATCCTTGTCTGTTGGTCTGTCGTGCACTTATTGAGCGTAGGGACCTTCGCCCAGTTGTATGCCGTCGCCTAGGATGGGCCGTGCAAGTAGGCAGGGACTAAGTGGCGGGTAGATTAGGGCTTACCTGTCTGTCTCCCTACCCCGTCATTACACCCATTTAGTAAATCTGCCTTCTCTTAATCCCCTGTGACCAACTCCCCATTACCACTATCTAGGGGTCCTACATGCTCAGACCTTGGCTGTTTTGCATTTATATACTTGAAGATTTGTTTTACTATCCTTGGCCATCTGCCTTTCATTTTGTATTTTTGCTAATTTTATTACATTTTTTCAGATTTTATTACGCTCTTTATAATTTAAAAAGGTTACAGATGTACTCTCAGATTTGTATTTTTTAAATGCCCTTTTTTTGTCATGTATTGCCCTTTTTACAGAATGTGTAAGCCATGTGCG
Organism: Rhinoderma darwinii; assembly: GCF_050947455.1. Lineage (NCBI taxonomy): Eukaryota > Metazoa > Chordata > Amphibia > Anura > Rhinodermatidae > Rhinoderma > Rhinoderma darwinii. The sequence goes on from NC_134687.1 coordinate 120,083,701, forward strand.
GTTTAATTTTAGTCGTTTATATACATTTTGCACTATAATTACCCAAAGTAGATTTGAAAATCTCCCATTTATCATTTGTCCCTTTTTTTAACATTAGTTCTTCCCAGTCTATATCTTAAATTGCAGCCCTCATCCTGGGGAAATTGGCCCTCCCAGCCTGTGTTTGTTTTTTACAGTATAGGTAAAATGTTACTATATTGTGATCACTGTTACCGAGGTTTTCTCGAACATTGACATTCCCATTGACATTCCCAACAAGCTCTGCATTATTAGAAATTACCAGATCCAACAGAGCTTCACTTCTAGTCGGGTTTTCCACAAACTGGCCCATAAAATATTCCTGCAACCGGTTGAGGAAATGTCTCCCCTTTGCAGTTGAAGCTGAACCATGACACCAATTAATATCCCGGTAATTAAAATCTCCCATTATTGCTACAGTACTCGCCTGTGAAGCCCGATTCATCTGTTTATATAGCTGACCTTCCATCTCCTCAGTTATATTGGGGGTCTATAGATTACACCAAAATTAATTTTTTCAGTGTTTACCTCCCTTTCTAGTTCTACCCACAAGGTTTCAACCTCCTCACAATCTTTACCCACTATTGTCTCTTTCACACTCGCCTTAATATCACTTCTCACCGCCTTTCCTATTTGTCCTGTCTTTACAAAAAACTGTAAAACCCTGTAGATTTACAGCCCAGTCGTATGAAGTGTCTAGCTATGTTTCAGCAACACCAACTATATCTATATTTTCTTCAAGTATCAAGGCCCCCAGCTCCCCCATTTTGCTTGCTAGACTTCTGGCATTTGTGAACATACACTTTAACTTGCCTTTCAGTTTTTCACTTTTATTATCAGAAATTTGATTATTTGACATTATTTGGGCATTTTTATTTTCACTGCTGTTTTGTAACAAAAGGATCTCCTTATCCAGTTGTCTAGTCTACTCCCCACAGTCTCCCCCAACCAATATAGTCTGAACCCTCTCTAACCTGACTACCCCTTTATTTTCTACATTGACCTCCCTCCTCAGCCCTAGTTTAAATACTCCACCACCCCAGCTAGAATTCTCTTCCCCAGCACAGCAGACCCCCTTCCATTTAGGTGCAAATCATCTGCAGAATACAGTTTGTACCCCAATAAAAATTCAGCCCAGTGCTCTAGGAACCCAAAGCCTTCTCTTCTACACCAAGACTTAAGCCATGCATTTAACTCCCTGAGCTCCCGCTGTCTTTCCTGTGATGCGCATGGCACATCCAGTATTCCTGAGAATACAACCTTGGAGGTCCTTCCCTTCAGCTTGTAGCCTAGTTCTTCAAAATTATTCTTAAGACTCCTCCACCTACCATTTAGTCTGTCGTTGGTACCTACATGGACCACAACAGCTGGATCATCACCAGCCCCTCCCAGCAATTTGTCCACCCATTCCACCACATGCCGAACCCGTGGCACCAGGGAGACAGCAAACCATTTGGTTGAGGCGGTCTTGGCGACAAATTATTCTATCAGTCTTCCTGATTATAGAATCCCCTACAACTATCAATTGTCTTGCCTTACCTGCATTACCATCCCGCTGACTACTAGCTGGGCTGTTCTCCCGGCTGTTAGGGAGATCAGTATCCACAAGGGCTGCCCTTTCTGAGACAGACACCCTCTCATCATCACCCAACTTGGCAATTTTGCTTGGAATATTAGAAACAGGATTGGCGTTCCTTTTCTTGGACCACTTTCTACTGCCCCTAACTACATTAACCCAGCTACTTGCCTGATCCTGCTGACCCATGTCTTCACCCTTCAATTCTACCCCACTAACTGCATGTTCCATCAGCAGCTTGCTCCGCTCAAGATTCTGCTCCTCCAGATCTCTAAAGTGAGCTTCCAGGTGACCAACATGCTCACATCTGCCACAGAGGTATTCACCCTGGAACTCAGGCTCCAGTCGTGCATACATATGGCAAACTGTGCACTGAAGAAGACCTCCAAACTTGCTATCCATTATCCCAGTTACCAAAAAAAAAACAAAAAAAACAGTGAACAGTTGTTAAAGTAAAAGAAAAGCAGAGTACTTACAGGGGCTGTAACTACTCTTTTTAACTCAATGTTTTGTAACTCCACTGATATACAAACCACTTGTTTAGTAAGCCCAAAAGAGCAGGTTCTACAGAGTTCTGAGGGCTAATTTATACCACCTGGGACCAGTTAACCCCTCCCCATAGTCAGCTGCTCAGCAGGAAGGAAGCTGCAAAGAAAAAAAGCGTTTTAAATTGTGTCAGTTTTGCAAACCTCTTTTAGCAAGCACTCAATTCATATATCACATACAATAGCTCACACTTTATGTCACACACGAACACAGCAAGTCAATCCGGTTTTGTAACTCCACTTGATATACAAACCACTTGTTCTATCTTTCCTCGGATCACTGACAGGACACAGCCGGCGCACACGGTCGTGTGCATGAGGAGTAAGTGGTTTTGTGATTTTTACCATAAAACTACTCTCAAAGGGGTTTGGACTTTGTGCAGGGAATCCCCAAGTCACATTTCTAGAGTAGTCTCTAATAGCAACCACTGACGGCATGCAGATGGTATTTCTGAAGGATCTATGAGCAGAAGCGTGGCCATACAAATCCAAGGTCAGGGCTGGCAGAGTTAATGCAACGGTTTCAGGAAAGAGTTTGGGTCAAAATAGCAGACAAATGAATAGGAACCTTGTTACTCAGGCAAGGTGTTTCAGTTCTGAGCCTGTTTAAATAATCAGAGGTGCTCACCCCTGGACATGCGCCTGTCTCTTTAAGATCACGCACGATGTTCATGAGTATCGCTTTAGAGAGCCTGACATTGGGTGAGGCAAGAGGGATTTTGGTTGTACATGTAGGCTCAGTGGCTGGCATGCTGTTAAAATATAATTGAAGCTTAGCCATGGTTATGCGCCTCTCTCTTTAAGATCACGCACAACGTTTGTGCACACCGTTATAGAGAGCCAGGTGCTGGGTGCAGTAAGAGGGATGTTGATTGCACAGGTAAGGTCAGGGGCTGGCATGCTGTTAAAAATATGATTGTAGCTCCGCTATGGACATATACCTTTCCCATTAAGATTAATATGTGCCTGTCCCATTAAGATCAATAAGAAGTTTTACAAGAAACAAATTTTCAATAATTCTGCATATGCATTTATGTATATTTTTCTTTAAAATTTTATTTTACTGCCATCCATGGTTTTAAAAGATAGATGTATTACATGTATGCAAAAATAGTGAAGAATTCTGTCTGGGGAATTTTTTAACTTTTTCTTTAAAAGTCTCAAATGCATTTGATGTATTTTCAGCGGACTGTCACTTATCTGATTTCAGCGGTCTGTCGGTTTTCTGCTGATGTGAAGTAATTTCTAAGCAACTTACATTCAGAGCCTGGGCAGCGCTGCCAGAGATGGACCTTCTGCTAGCTTCACCCAATTTTTGGTAGCTTCTGTCCACTCTCCACTAATTTAGAGATGTCTCTTATGCACAGTAATAGGGAGACATCTATCAATCAGCAGAAAGTGGGCAGAGCTGGCAAAAAGAAGGCAGAGCCAGTGGCAGATCATGAATACTCCGGACTCATCTCTGCTGACGCTGCCCGGGCTCATTATGTAAGTTCCTCAGAAACAGCTTCATATTAGCAGACAAGTGACAGACCTCTGAAATCAGCATGTCTGTCGCTACATTATACTGCCCTTAGTGAGTGCACCATAATGTGCATTACAGGTTCTCTTTAAAGCTGAAAGTCTGCACTTCAATCACATTTTCATTGCTTTGTTTCAAATCCATTGCGGTGGTGTACAGTGGCTAAATGATACTATATGTAAACTCAGAACAATTGCTCAAGATGTTCGAGACTTTACAAAATTCCCTCACCCAGGTATATGTATGTTTATATTGTACAAATTGTATAGTGTACAGAGGCTAAATTCTGAAAATTGTGCCATTGTCAAAATACTTCTGGACCCAACTATATGTATCATATGATGTAGTAATATAAAGGCCACAATAGACACATTGTCAAGGCACCGAATATAGCAATAAAATTTCACCTTTATTAAATGGACACTAACTTTTCATAACAACTTATGCTAATCTAATAGTATACCTGATATATATCAACTTAAAATGTAGTTGTTTTATCCACGGCAATTCTGTGGGAATTGATTGCCATTAGGTGTCTCCCTTCCTGTAATCTGCTGTCCACCACCTGTTGTCAAGCAAAATCTGTTTCCAGTTATAGAATAGAATTGACGGAGTACAGAAAGTGTGGTTTCGTCTCTTCACAGCCTGCCGATACAAGTCTTTGGCGAGGGCAGGGGGATATTCCTCTAACCTAAGCGTGGACTCCTCTATGTGGGGAAGCCCACCCAGTTGATAAAACATCAGATAAACCAACAAAAATCAACAGTTTGCCAATGTAAAAACTAACTACCTGTTCCTAAAAATTTTCGTGAGGCTTGTCAAGGTGTATGCAAGCTTAAATTTCAGGTCATAGATAGCATCCCACCTCTAAGAAAAGAGGGAGATTGTTTGAAACTTTTAAAGGAAATGCAATAGATGTAGAGGTTGAGGATTCTTGTCTCAAATTGACTCGCTATGGATTATGACCTATTTTTATCTACATTTATCCATTAATGAGTAAGGCTATATAACATAAATCATATGTATACAATATAAATGATGTAGAACACATGTGACTGACAATAACAAAAATCTTTTTAATAAGGAATATTTTTTATATTATTTTGCTGAGACTTTAAAGTCCATGAATTGCCCAATTTAATGCGATAGGCAAAAAAATGGCATGTATGATTACAATATTACCCTTGTTTTTAAAGGGTATAGTATAGATACCCTACCATAATAGTATGGGTAATAGATACCATTACTAGTAAATAAATGAATGACCATGTGCTCAGCCCTTCAGACGATAACTCACTGTTTGCAGTGGCTCTTTGCTCTGACTCAGGCCTCATGCACACATCCGTTGCCCATCGTACGGCCGCTAATGACGGATCTGTGAAACATGGACCGCACACGAATAGCACCGTGTGCAGTCCGTTGTTTAAACAGACCAAATGAATGGAATAACAGAGACTGTTTAGTCAAAAACGGACAGAAGTAGGACCTGTTCTATTTTTGTCGGAACGGCCACACGGTTCCGTTAAAACAATGGAAGTGTGCATGTCCCAGTAGAAATAAATATGTCAAAAATGGATAGCACCCTGAAGAAAATAACTGAACTGGGCTTGAGGCCTAATAGAGAGGGGTCGTCTCTACATGACATTTAAATTCCCTAATAGGGCATATGAATGGAGGTTGTCTAAATAGGACAAACCCTTTTAAGATATGTGTGTAATAAATGGCGTTTTTAAAAGATGCTGCCATCCACCATTATATTTGGTTTTCCGTTAGCACTAGGTCCAATTGCATAATGATATAATGAATCTGATCAATCCAGTTTGAAAACCAAGACAGGAAATCTAATAAACAAGCTAACCATCAAACTATATTAGTGACTTAAGGCCGGGAGAGTCATACCAGTTCTCCTTTCTATCTTGTCAAAGCTTCTGGAAATGCTATAATATGTCTTGATGATGAATGAATAAGCATTAATAGATAGACATGAATTATTTAGATAACATTAGCTTCAGACCCAAGTGGGATCCAAAATCTTTTAAAAGCTTTCACTAGGTGCTTTGTGTCTACAACAGTAAACCTTGGATAATACTGTGATAAACTTAAAGGAGAGCTGTACTAAAGACCATAAGGCATTGTCTCAGCTTCCCTTGCTTATCAGAATTGATCTGAGGAATTCACAATTCGGCTATCCTACTCAAGCTTCCATAATCAGAGGTCATTCCATTTCAGGAATTTCGTTTTTCTTAGACTCAAACAGAATAAATATCCTTTCTATTGATAATCAGCTGGACGAAAAAGTTTTGTTGCCATGGATATCGGCGCACTAAAAAAAAAAGACGTACAAAATAAACTAATTCAGCCATAAAGACACTTTTTTTTTTGTATACCATGAATATTTCTACTGATAGATAGAAAAACTGTTGCAACATTTTACTAGTGGTCACAATGACATGAAGTTTCCATCCCGCCAATGAATTCATTACAAGCTATTACATTATCTAGTAGGGCACAAAATGACTGAAATACTATTCTAAATACAGTTTCTATCATAGATGGCTTTTGGAATGCAATGAATTTAAATGAGTTGTCCAGTGAGGAGAGACATTTTTTCCAATGCAGAGCACCAGGTGCTGAACCTCTTCCTGCAGCAGTTTGTTTTTTTTTGTCATGAAACATTAGGAGTGTAATCTGAATTTTATTTATTTCCTCGTTGCTTATTTAGAGCCAACATATAATGCATCGCTGCATAGAGATTGTCATCCAAAAAAAGACACATAGGAAGACAAATAAGCTATCGGTATGTTTTATAGAGAGGGAAGGAACTGGAGGAAATCCACACAAATACTAAGGCCCCATGCACACAAACGCGCTTTTGCGGCCGCAATTCCCCCAAAAATTCGCAGGAGAATTACGGCCCCATTCATTCCTATGGGCCCATGCACATGACCATGGTTTCCGCGGTCCGTGTATGGCCCAGGAGCCTGGATCGCAGAAAGAACGGACATGTCTTATTACGGCTGTGTTCTACAGTCTAGTCTCACAAGACATAATGCACGCGGCCATGTGCACGGCCCGCGGGTTTCACTCCGCGGCCTGCCGACCCGAAAATCAGGCCCGTGCACATGGCTACGGTCTTGTGCATGAGACCTTAACGATCATACAGGTTCCTTGCACGTGTTGTCCTTGGATTTGAAACCAGGACCACAATGCTGCAAGTAAACAGTGCTAACCACTGAACTACATGCTGCCCTATTAGGATTTTTCTTTTTACTGAATATGAGTCAAGTATCTGACATTTTTCTAAAATTGATTGTAGGTAGGGGAATTATTATAAGGGCTTCAGAAATTGCAGTTTCAGTTTGGCCCTGGTGGCTAAGGTGGCCCTAAAGGTCCCTCTGTCCCATATATATCCAGTACTATATATGATGTGGGAGGGCACGGCTTGTCATCACAGGTGATATATTCTTTTGAATCATTTAATGACTGAGATGAGAACAATCACATAAACAATGGGTGAAGTTTTATAAAAACAGTGCTTAAAGGGGTTGTCCACTACCGGACAACTGATGACCTATCCACCGAATAGGTCATCAGTATATCATCAGTGCGAGTCCGACACCTGGAGCCTGCACCGTTAAGCCGCTCCGGCTGCCTCCGGGCACTGGGCGTACATGCCGGAAGCAGTTGGTTCCGGCCACAGAACAGATGCCGAGCTGCAATACTGCAGCTCTGCTCCTATTCAAGTAAATAGAAGCAAAGCTGCAGTTCGGCAGCACAGACGCTATGCAATATACGGAGCCAACTGCTTTCAAAATAATGCGCAATAACATCCGGTGCCCGCAAGCAACCGAAGCAGCTAAACGGTGCTGGGTACCTGTGTCGGATATGCACCGATGATATACTGATGACCTATGCGGTGGATAGGTCATCAGTTGTCCTGTAGTGGAAAACCCCTTTAACTTAAAAGTTATAATAGTGTAAATATCAGTTGCTTTAGGGTTTGTCCACACGTAACGTATAAACGAAGACAAACTGCTGTGGAAAATCCGCTCCACTTCATGCATTTTTACTGTGGAAAATAGTGCGGATTTTGCTGCGTTTATTTCAAGGCTGTGTGTTGGTGATATTTCTTCATATTTCTTCATTTTCCGCACCAGTCCACTTTCCTCCACATGCTGAGGAACTATAATTACGCACCGCAGATGAATTTCTGGACTGAATTTTTCCGCAGCGTGTGGATGACATTTGTTCAATCACACCCACTTTGCTGCTACTGTGTTCCGCTGCGTATTTTCCGTCTGAAATTCCGGACGGAAAATGCACAGCAAATCCGTTACGTGTGGATAAGCCCTTATAGTGTAACAAATAAAAAAAATTGGAGACGTGTGGTAACTGCTTCCATAATTTGTGATAGATTTTGTAGACTGTTCTTTATTTCCTTATGTCTATAAATGGACACCGTATAAGAATAATAATCTGTTGGTGGCTACAGCATATTATTGTCTTTTTTGTTTATTTTTTTTCATTTGTAATACATTTAAGACAAATAAAGAAAAAAATATATGCCTAAGGCCTCATGCACACGACCGTGCTCGTAATTACGACTCGTAATTAAGAGCACGGCCGGGCACGGCCGGCCACGGGCAGCACGGCCCGTAAAATAAAAAAATAGAACATGTTCTATCTTTTTAACGGCACGGGCACCTTCCCGTGAGAAAACGGGAAGGTACCCGTGGATAACAGAAGTCTATGGGCCCGTTATTACGGGTCATAATTACGACCCGTAATAACGGGTGTTTTTACGGTCGTGTGCATGAGGCCTATGTGTGCTATTTATACACTCTTGCAGTGATGTTAGGGGTAGTTCACACAGATTTCTTTGCTGATTTTGATGCAGAAACCGCGTTGGAACTAGCTCCAAGAAACGCCCCACGTTGTCCCTCATTGATCGTAATGGGAGGCAGAGGCTTTTTTCCCCTCGGGTGTCTTTTGGCCGCTCGTGGAAGAAAAAAGCAGCATACTCTTTCTTTGAGCAGTTTCCACCTCTGACCTCCCGTTAAAATCAATGGGAGGCAGAAAAAAATAAATAAAAAATGTGGCGATCGTTTGGAGCGTTTTTTTTCCCCGGCGGTTTTTGTCTGCCTTTTTTGCATTAGATATAGCGGCTATAACAAACGTGAGTAAAAAACACAGCGGAAAAAAAAAGCGTCAAAAAACGTTGCCAATTCAAAATCTGCCTCAAAAGTAATTTTTAGGCAAATTTTCTGGCTGACAAAAGCTGTGTGAACACCCCCATACACTGTCTGAGCTGCTGTAGAGTTTAGAATGATAGTAATGTGGACAGCGTAAATAAGACAAAAACAGCTTGGCACCACTGGAACAATGGCCAACATTATCAGGTGAAATAGAGTTAAAGTCACTTTTAAAGAATGGAATCAGACATAAGGGTCTGTCACATTTGCCGACATTGTGATCACTAATGTTAAAGGGGTTTTCCAAGTTTTGGGCTGAGTTCACACGTCGCGGATTTCACGCAGATTTTCGTCGCAGATTTTACACTTTGCATTGCAAAAGGGTGAGATCTGCGTCAAAACCGCAACAAAATCTTCAACAAATCCGCAACGTGTGAACTCAACCTTAGACATTTCCTCTGCAATACATAAGCAATGCAGTGTTTTGCATGTGCGATCCAGCGATTGCATGGTCCCTAGGTGTACTAAAACAAAAAAACGTAAAAAGGCCGTACAGTCTCCGTTCCCATGTGCATGAGCCCTTAGGGACAATACTTCCATAATATGGCAAACTTTGGAATATGTCATGAATTTTTTCCCCATGAATTCAAAAAAACCTTTGTGCGCCCCTATAAAAACGGATGCACCTGGAGGTACAGTATGAGTTGTACAACATACATTCGTAATATGGCCATGTGCCTGGTCCCTTAGGCTGAGACTACACAGAGAAATTTGTAGTGGAACAGTTAGGCCAGGATCACACACACAGTTTTAATGCAGTTTTTGTGTCCGTTTTTGTCTCAGGTCTTTGAGTCAAACACAGGAGTGCTAAAGTAAGGAGATGTATCAGTCTTTTCTTTATACCTTTCTTTCCTAATTAATCCACCTCTGGGTTTCGTTCAAAAAACTGAGCCAAAACGGTCATAGAAAACGGCATCAAAACTGTGGTTCTACACAAAGCATTTTTGGGAGAAACGCTGTTTGTTAGTATCTTTTTCCTCCTAATTTTTGTGGCCAAAAAATGCTGCGGTCAGATGTTAGCTGAAAGTACATAGTGAAATATAAAACCCACTACAACAAAGCTTATTTGTTTTTTTTTTATATTTTGTAGCTCTTTTTAGATCAATGGCATTCTTTTTTTCAAAACATAGTATGCTATACGTATAGTGTTTCCGGGCATTTTTCCCATAGTATTCTCTTTAGGACTTAAAAAAGTAAAAATGTAATGTAATGAATATAAAAAAGCCACTAAAAACACTTGTAAAAATATTATGAAAAAGTCTTGGAAAAAAAACCGCAGAAAAAAGTGCGTTAGGCCTCATGCGCAGGACCGTAGTGTTTTTCTGGTCCGCAAATTCCCGGACCGTGGTCTGTATTTTGCGGATGAAATGTCATCCATAGTGCATTCGTGTGTCATCTGCAAAATGTGCATCATATAAAAAAGTGCAAGGAAAACAATGAGGCTGACTTCCTGTCGTCGCTTAGCAACACTTCCGCAAATTACGGATTTCATACGCAGGTGTATCTGCAGTTTCCACGGGCCCATTGACTTCTATGGACAAGTCCGTATCGAATTTGCAGGGCGTAATAAGACATGTCCTGAGTTTCTGCGGCAGATATTTGCGGTCCTGGAAGGAACCATGAAAACCACGGTCGTGTGCATTGTGCCATAGCAATGAATAGGTCCACAATTCACTCTCAGATTTGCGGGCGAATTGCAGACGCAAAAACATGTTCCTGTGCATGAGCCCTTACTCCGTGGGCCCCACTTATAAAAACGGTCTAGTAAATAAACTGTCTTTGTTGCCTATAGCGACCAATCACAGAGCAGCTTTCATTTTTCCAGAGCTGCATTGTGATTGGTTGCTATAGGCATAGACAGTTTTTCTGTTAAACAGTTCTGATTTATTGTGCAACAGTTGCATATAAATTTCAAGAAAGTGACACGTACTGACTTTTTCTAATGCAACAGCTCAGTCTCACACATAAAGATAGGCCTCCTGCACATGGGTCGGATTTGCTCCGGAAAACTGCAGCAAATCCGAGCAAGACACTGCAGAGAATTCTAGCCAAATCGTGTATAATTTGATACAGAATTTTAGCAGATTTGCCGCTGTGGACAACAGATGAGATGGGAAAAAAGTCAACATTTCTCCCATGTGACCGTTGCAGCCTGTAATTGGCTGCAGAGGTCACATGAGATGAAACCTCACAAATAGTGTGTTTTTGCTACGCATACTGCTGCGGAAACGCGATGTAGCTGTAAAAATCATTGCAGATTTTCCGTATCAGTTTTGTCTGTGAATTTAGTGTGATGCATTATTTATAGCAAACTTTATGTGCACCCAGGGCTGCCATCAGACATTTCTGGGCCCCATACAGTCAAGGCGTCTGAGAACCCATTGTCAGGGGATGGTATGTTGGCAACGGAAAATGGCAGGAGGGGGCAGGGGTGAGACGCACACAAGCAGTGGCTCTGTGGAGGGACAACACAGAGACAGTAAGTGAACAGGGGGTCTGTAAGTAGACAAGGAGGAGAGAATAGATGGCAGGGGCTTTGTGGGGGGGGGCATGGTAAAAAGAGTGGAAAGTGGCAGGAACAGGAGTGCCATGGAGGATACACACCCTGACAGGGGCTCTGTTGAGGGCCAGGGAGGAGACAGGTGGGCAGGAACTTTGTGGAAGGCGACAGTAGTGTGCAGGGGGCAACATTAACAAAATCATTGTACTGAAGCTGCTAATTTTACACAGCAGAGTCAGTCCCTAAGTTGTAGTGCTGGCTGTTGCTTTTAGTTTCTGCGGGCTCCACGATCTTCCAACGCCACGGCACACCTGAATGAAGTTTTTGCCTCCTCCTCACACATTGCACCCATGTCACCTGCGTAGACACCAGACCTGATGACAAAATTAATTCAGATCCCTAAATTAATTCAGACCCCTAAAGAAATACAGACCCGAGACCAGACTCCTACATTAATTCAGACCACAGGCCTCAGAGCCCTACATTAATTCAGACCCCCAACCAGAGCACTAAATAAATTCAAACCTTTGACCAGACCTCTAAATTATCTCAAACCCCTGACCAGACCCATAAATTAATTTAGACCCCGACCAGACCACTGAATAAATTCAGACCCCCGGGCAAACCCATAAATTGATTCAGACCCCCAACCAGACCCCTTAAGTAATTTAAACCCCCAACCAGACTCCTAAAAAAAATACGGACCCCTACATTAATTCAGTCCCTAGACCAGACCTATAAATTAATTCAGACTCCAGACCAGAACTGTAAATTAATACAGACCCCAGACTAGACCACTAAATTAATTCAAACCGCCAACCAAACCTCTAAATTAACTTACAGACCATACACAAAAAACTAAATTCAGATCTCAGACCCCCTATGTACTTGCCACTCCCGGGTCTTCGTTCCTCCACTTCCGGCCAGGCGCCGTTACACAACCATCTAACGCTGGCCAGCGTCAGGACCTTGGAAAGCAAAGCCACAGCGATAGTTAGTTTGGAGAAGATAATGGGCTCTGCAATATAATGGGTCCCGTTCCTTTCTCTAAACTAAGTACCACTGGGGATCAATTTGATGGTGGCGTTAGGCAGTGCCTCTTTTTTTCATTTATATGGATAGGCCACATGCACCAGTACCACTGGTACTACCCTGATGGTGGCCTTCTGTGCACCCGCGTTTTTCCAGCCTTTTTTTTTTTTACAGCATTTCCGTTGCTTAAACAATGTGCAAACTGCAACAAAACTGAACTAGCGTATTTTAGTTCAGAATTTATGCAGCCCATTGAAGTCTAAGGGACAAACAGGTAGAATCTCCGCTAAGAATACAAAGCATAAATTGACATACTGCGAATTTGAAAGCCACACCACAGAACACTTTCTGCATGACTTTTATGCGTTCTTTTTCTGCTGAGATTTGCAGAAATTTCATCCACTTTGTTGCTACTGTAAATAAGGTGGAATTTCCACACAGATTCCCTAAGGGTATGTTCACACAGGTTGGATACGCTGCGTAAAAGTACACAGAATATCCGACCTAGAACACACAGGGAATTCCAAAAGACTGAACCAAATTGTGGTGCAGATTTTAAGACGGTATCGCCACTGCGGATAGAAGAGCAGAAACAAAAAAAAAAAGCATTTTGCGTCCATCTGGTCCCTCTGCAGCTCGGCCTGCTGTGATGACACTGAAACCCATGTGACTGCTACAGCCTGTGATTGGTTGCAGCAGTCACATGGGATAAAACATCATCCCAGGAGCCGTGGTTAATTGGAGAACAGCTGGGGGAACAAGGCGCCGTTGCTATGACAACGCCAGGGTGGTGAGTATAGATTTTGTTAATTACATTTAAACAAGCAAAAGGGTTTAATTTTTCAGATTTGCAATTTTTTGTGGCGGAATCGCAGCTTTTTCACTGCAAAAATCGCAACAGTTGCTATTTGCTGCAGCTTTTACTTACCCATTGAATCCAATGGGGAAAAAAACAACGAAAAACTGCAACGATTCTGCAGCATAAGCTGACATGGTGCAGATTAAAAAAATGCACCGCAGGTAAATTTTCACGTATTCTCAGTGGATTTTTTTCTGCAGCGTGTGGATGGTATTTCTTCAAATCTCATCTACTTTGCTGCTACTGTAAGGGCATGCCCAGACGTGGCGGATTTCTTCCGCCACTGTCCGCATGAATGCCGCACAGAATCTGCGTTGCAGATTCTGTTGTGGCTTTGCCTAAAATGGGCATTAAATTGATGCGGACTAGCCGTTGCGTATTGAGAGGAAGAGGGCTTCCCTTCTCTCTATAAGTGCAGGATAGAGAGAAGGGACAGCCCTTTCCCTAGTAAAAGTAACAGAAATTCATACTTACCCGGCCGTTGTCTTGGTGACCCGTCCCTCTTTAGCCATCCAGCCCGACCTCCCTGGATGACGCGGCAGTCCATCTGACCGCTGCAGCCTGTGATTGGCTGCAGCCGTCACTTGGACTGAAACGTCATCCTGGGAGGCCGGACTGGAGGAAGAAGCAGGGAGTTCTCGGTAAGTAGGAACTTCTATTTTTTTTACAGGTTGATGTATCTTGTGATCGGAAGTCACTGTCCAGGGTGCTGAAACAGTTACTGCCGATCACTTAACTCTTTCAGCACCCTGGACAGTGACTATTTACGGACATCGCCTTGCAACGCTCCCGTAATTATGGGTGCACACACGTAGTCACCCGTAATTATGGGTGCACACACGTAGTCACCCGTAATTATGGTTGCACACACGTAGTCACCCGTAATTACGGGAGTCCCATTGACTTCCTCAGTCTGACTGTAGACCTAGAAATACATAGGTCCAGCCAGAATGAAGAAATGTCATGTTAGTAAAACCAATACGCTCCGCAGCACACATAACATCTACATAACATCTGCGGACTTCATTGCGGAATATTGACTCTCCGTTGAAGTCAATGGAGAAATTCAGCAATGAGTCCGCAACAAATCCGCTACACGTCTGCAACAACCATTGTATGCTGCGGACACCAAATTCCGCGCCGCAGCCTATTCTACGCAGCGGAATTGTCCGCAGCGTGTAAACGAACACAACTAAAAAGCTGTGGAAGGCAATGGAGAAACGTGTACACTGCGGATTTCCGCTGCGGACTGTCCACAGCGGAATTCCAGAGCAATTCCGCTACATGTGGTCATGTCCTTATACGCTGCAGATTTTCCGCTAGTTTGCCCAATGTTCACATACCCTAATAGTTATCAGCGTAGCCACGTTTCATGATGTTTTATTAGAGATAGAGAAGAAAACTTAAGAACGATAAAAGGGCATTCTAGATGTAATTGTATGATGTGGAACGAGTACAATAAGAAGTAAAAATCAGGTCAGGTATACCTCTTTCTCTACTTCACCCATTTCTCACACCAGAGATTGGCTTTTCTTTTGGTCATGGTGATTTTCTCGGAAAACATCTTAATACTTTCTCTTGTCATCACGTTACGTTCCTCTTCACTGTCCTCATCATCATACGTATCCTGCTTAGATGGTGACAGCAGTGAGATACGCAGGTTGCTTGCTGGGAGATTGCGCTCAATGGTATCTACAAACTCCTCATCCTTCATCTGCTTGAAGATTTCCTCAGTGTCTTGTCCTTCACACTGTTTTTGAAGGTTCTGTAGTTTCTGGCTCACAATGGCCAATAGATCCAGGACATTCAGATCTAGGGAGAAATCCTTTTCTGGAAAATGTATCCCAGGCACCTTAATATATTGGAGTCTTGTTGCAAGCCGCTTCACTTCAGATGTTGCTTTATTTAGGACTTTACTAATTTTCTCAGCCTCCATCTTAAAGTTGTCAAGTTCTTTTGACTCTACTTGCAGTTGCACTCGGAGCTCTTGCAAAGTCTTTTGATTTTTGGACAGCACGGTTTGCAGGTTTGCCTGGCTTGAGTACTTTAGTTCCTGGAGAGCATCATCCATTCTTTGTTGTTTTTCTTTTAACTCACTCTATCATTAAACAAAACCCACACAAAATATCTATGTAAATTAAAATGTCAAATAAAAAAATAATATGGCTGGTTTTGTAAAAATAAAGAAAATAACATTATAAAACTCTTTTTAAAACTTACCAGAGTTGTTTCAATTTTTGACTTCTCTTTCGCCAGGTATTTGTGTGCTTCTTCTTGCTTAATAAAGCGTTGCAGCACTTCACATTTATTAAATGCACCTGTGGCCTCCTTGATCTTTTCTAGGGCTTCTTCATAGGTACAGATTATTTCTTCTTCTTCTTCTTCTTTTGCAGGAGAGACCTTATAGGCTTCTATAGGAACTTCATCTCTAATAAAAACCGCAGCTTTGGCTTGTTCTTTCTCATACTGACGTCTCTCATTGAGCTGATGAGTCAAATCTCTCAGGATCTGTTCCCTGTTACTGCGCTTACATCGATATTCCTTCTTCAGTTGCTGATGTTCTGCCCAGACTGCATCCCGTGATATTGCAGCATTCTGATTCATAGTTTTCAGGTCTTTTAACTCATTTCCGAATAGCAGGATTTCAGTCTCTAGTTGTTGGATCTGTGGTTGGAATGTTGGAATTTCATCCTGCAAATGGATAGTTATTTCCCTGTAAACGCTGTTGATGTATTCCACATCCTGTAATTTTAGTCGTGTTTCTTCCAGCTTATTTTCTAGAAGTGGCTGAATCTGTTCTTCTTGGTTGGTATTATTATTCTGCTTAGCAGTAGCAATCTGCATGACCAGTGATTCCAGTTCCTCTAGGCGTCTTATGTGGACTTGCACCTGGTGACATAGGGCATTAAGACGTTTGATGTTATCATGGAGCTTGCACTCCTTGAGCTGGACAATAGCTGATCCCCCCTTAGCCTCTCTGTCTGCTTGTCTTCGCCTCTCCTGCGCTAATTCCTGCTTCAATTTCTTGTTTTCTTGCTGAAGAGACTCTATGGTGTCCTGATTTTTCTTGATGATAGGGATAGCACTCTCCTGGTACGCCCTGTGATCGTATTTTTGCAGCTGTATCTTTTGCTGTAATGCCACCATTTGGTCTTGAATTGATGGCTTTATTCCAGGAAGAGTTGTTGGAGCTCTCAGCATAACTGTCTTAGTATCTGCCCGATCTCTTTGGCTGCCACTCACTGTTCTGCCCAGGTGTCCACAACTTATGAGCTTCTTATGGGTAGTAACAGAAGAGTTTTCCATTTTAGCAATGTTTGTTCACAGCATTATTAACTTCTTTGTAGGTAGTCAGGATCCAGCTATTTGACAAATGACAGTAACTATAGAAGGAGCTCCTATTTATACTGCTTCTGATGTCACAGACACTGGCCAGCACTTACATCACATGCAGTCCTACCCCTATTTATGATGTCATTGCCACAACTCCATTTTCATACTAATATAACAGAAGTGGCCAACCCAAACATTGACAGAGCCGAATAATATCACATGACATTACACACATGTCCCATCCCTGCATTTAGTGTCATTTTCATGTTTCAGAAAATTAGATGTTTGATGCAGAGGACAGATTTGCCAATCAGCTAATAATATCCCACACATACATACACTACCGTTCAAAAGTTTAGGGTCACTTAGAAATTTCCTTATTATTGAAAGAAAAGCACAGTTTTTTTCAATGAAGATAACATTAAATTAGTCAGAAATACACTCTATACATTGTTAATGTGCTAAATGACTATTCTAGCTGCAAACGTCTGGTTTTTAATGCAATATCTACATAGGTGTATAGAGGCCCATTTCCAGCAACCATCACTCCAGTGTTCTAATGGTACATTGTGTTTGCTAACTGTGTTAGAAGGCTAATGGATGATTAGAAAACACTTGAAAACCCTTGTGCAATTATGTTAGCATCGCTGTGAACAGTTTTGGTGTTTAGAGGAGCTATAAAACTGACCTTCCTTTGAGCTAGTTGACAATCTGGAGCATTACATTTGTGGGTTCGATTAAACTCTCAAAATGGCTAGAAAAAGAGAGCTTTTATTTGAAACTCGACAGTCTATTCTTGTTCTTAGAAATTAAGGCTATTCCATGCGAGAAATTGCCAAGAAACTGAAGATTTCCTAAAACGGTGTGTACTACCCTTCAGAGGACAGCACACACAGGCTCTAACCAGAGTAGAAAGAAAAGTGGGAGGCCCCGCTGCACAACTGAGCAACAAGACAAGTACATTAGAGTCTCTAGTTTGAGAAATAGATGCCTCACAGGTTCTCAACTGGCAGCTTCATTAAATATTACCCGCAAAACGCCAGTGTCAACGTCTACAGTGAAGAGGCAACTCCGGGATGCTGGCCTTCAGGGCAGAGTGGCAAAGAAAAAGCCATATCTGAGACTGGCTAATAAAAGGAAAAGATTAATATGGGCAAAAGCACACAGACAATGGACAGAGGAAGATTGGAAAAAAGTGTTATGGACAGACAAATCGAAATTTTAGGTGTTTGGATCACACAGAAGAACATTTGTGAGACGCAGAACAACTGAAAAGATGCTGGAAGAGTGCCTGACGCCATCTGTCAAGCATGGTGGAGGGAATGTGATGGTCTGGGGTTGCTTTGGTGCTGGTAAAGTGGGAGATTTGTACAAGGTAAAAGGGATTTTGAATAAGGAAGGCTATCACTCCATTTTGCAACGCCATGCCATACCCTGTGGACAGCGCTTGATTGGAGCCAATTTCATCCTACAACAGGACAATGACCCAAAGCACACCTCCAAATTATGCAAGAACTATTTAGGGAAGAAGCAGGCAGCTGGTATTCTATCTGTAATGGAGTGGCCAGCGCAGTCACCAGATCTCAACCCCATAGAGCTGTTGTGGGAGCAGCTTGACCGTATGGTACGTAAGAAGTGCCCATCAAGCCAATCCAACTTGTGGGAGGGGCTTCTGGAAGCATGGGGTGAAATTTCTCCCGATTACCTCAGCAAATTAACAGCTAGAATGCCAAAGGTCTGCAATGCTGTAATTGCTGCAAAAGGAGCATTCTTTGACGAAAGCAAAGTTTGAAGGAGAAAATTATTATTTCAAATAAAAATCATTATTTCTAACCTTGTCAATGTCTTGACTATATTTTCTAGTCATTTTGCAACTCATTTGATAAATATAAGTGTGAGTTTTCATGGAAAACACAAAATTGTCTGGGTGACCCCAAACTTTTGAACGGTAGTGTACATACATACATACATACATACTGTATACTGTATGTATATCTTTATTTAAAAGCATCAGGCATCAGCAATGCTGACATTATAGAAGAATGTGGGCAAACAATGCTGTGATGCACAAGCTTTATTAGCTGTCCCAGTTTTTATAGGGACTGTAGCTGCACAGTGAGGATGCCCGCAGGTTTTCTGAAATCCCATTGATTTAAGTTGGAACCACTTATACTTGATATGATATGGTTGTGGGTAACAACAACCAGTCCCCCGCCAATGTAAGGTCTATGACATGTCTAATTGACATATTGAAAAAGTAGATAGTCAAAACTCTGGTTTTCTCACAGCTAGAACTGCGATCCACAGCCCGAATATGGCTATTTGAAGTGAGCCTCCTTCCCTCACTTTCTAAGAGTTCTGGATTCGCTCTTAATAAAGACATGGAATGCAGGCTCATTGTGAGAGACTGAGGCTGGAGGGAAGGGGGCTCAGTTCAAATAGTCATATCTCGAGCTGGTTCTGGTGGCATATGAAAGATTACATTCTTATCTTTCATATGCCACCAGGATCCCAGGATGTGTCTATGGCAATTTTTGCCCATTCATCCAGAAGAGCATTTGTGAAGTCAGACGCTGATGTTGAATGAGAGGGCCGGGCTCTCAATCTCCGTTCTAGTTAATTCCAAAGGTGTTTGATGTTCTTGAGGTCAGAGTTCTGTGCGGGTCAGTCAAGTTATTCTACACCAAACTCACCCAACCATGCCTTTGTAGACCTTGTTTTGTGTACTGGGGCACAGTCACGCTGGTACAGAAATGGGCCTTCCCCAAACTATTCCCACAAAGTTGGAAACATTTCCCTTCACTAGAAATAAGGGGTCTAGGCCAGCCCCCGAAAAACAACCCCATAGCATTATCCCTTCTCCACCAAACTTTACAGTTGGCACAATGCAGCCAGGCAGGTAACGTTCTCCTGGCATTTGCCAAACCCAGATTCATCCATCTTAACGAACGAGAAGCGTAATTTGTCACTCAATAGAACACGTTTCCACTGAGTCCAGTCTTGGCGTGCTTTATACCACTTCATCCAACGCTTGGCATTGTGCTTGGCTTGAAAGGCTTGCATGCAGCTGCTCGGCCATGGAAACCCATACCATGACGCTCCTGGCGCACAGTTTTTGTTAATGTTAATGTCAGAGAAGGTTTGGAACTCTGCAGTTATTTAGTCAGCTCGGCTATGTTGGCAGAAAAATAAAAAGGTTATGACTATAAAAAAATGAAAAAGAAAAAACGAACACTGGCTGTGGCGGGAAGAGGTTGAAAAATATAGAAACATGTGAAGTTATGTTTTAGATTGTTTTGTAAAGTGAGGCAATGATACAAGTCTATGGTGGCTTTTAGTCCATCTTTTCTCTATAGCATAGGTTCACTTTTCTTAAACCTACAGTTGCATATACTGTATGTATTTAGAGCAATTCCCTAGATATTTAAGGTTTTGGAATTAAGGTGATCCATAAACTGAGCAGAGCAGCGGGAAGGAAAAAAAGATCCCTGTCCATTAGTACATTTGATGACCCCATTTATAATGGCCTGTAAATGACTTGTGGAGCAGCAGGACAAAACAGTTATAAACAGCCTGCATCTTCTGACAGACTGTAACATCTCATCTACAGTATTCCCTTTAGTTCCAGTGAAGGGAAATCTTAATTGTATGTTTCCAACTTTGTGGGAACAGTTTGGGGGAATCCCTTTTCTGTTCCAGCATGACTGTGCCCCAGTGCACAAAGCATGGTCTATAAAGGCATGGCTAGGTTAATTTGGTGTGAAAAACTTGACTGGCCCACACAGAGCTCTGACCTCAACAACATCGAACACCTTTGGAATGAACTAAAATGGAGATTGCGAGCCAGTCCCTCTCGTCCAACATCAGTGTCTGACCTCGCAAATGATCTTCTGGATGAATTGGCAAAAATTTCCACAGACACACTCCAACATTTATAGAATGCCTTCTCAGAGGAGTGGAAGCTGTTTTAGTTGTTTTAGCTGCAAAGGGGGTACATTTGTATTTAGCATGGGATGCTGTAGGTGCAATGCGCAAGTGTCCCAAAACTTTTGTCCATAAAATGTATATAAACATAGTTATTAAGTTAACCCTCAGCCATCTTTCTTCTAAACTTTGATAATCTTTATGGCTACTACAGTTCTCCTATTCCATTTATTACCTTGGTTGCCGGGATTAGAACTCACTCATGCTCTACTAGGTTTTTCTTGTATAACAGTGCCTAAAATCATACTGTAAAGGACCTGCCAGACACAGCTTCTGTGTCGACGCCTGTGGTTAATGAGTCTGCATCTGATCCTAGGTCTGATAGCGTGACTCGATCTGCTACCACTCAGGCTGGTAGGCTGAGGAGTGGGAGAACCTATCACAGCCTGGCCAGACGGAGCTAGCTCCCGCCCTCGGTCTATTTATACCTTCATTTCCTGCTCTTCCTTTGTCTGTGATTCTGTCTGGTTTCCTGGCTCTGCTGTTCCTGCTAGTACTATTGACCTCTGCGTCAAATTGACCCTGGCTTTACTGACTACGCTAATGATCTGCGTTTGGTACCTCGTACACTCCTGGTTTGACTTGGCTCGTTGACTACTCTTGTTGCTCACGGTGTTGCCGTGGGCAACTGCCCCATTTCCCTTAGCTTCTGTGTACCCTTGTCTGTTGGTCTGTCGTGCACTTATTGAGCGTAGGGACCATCGCCCAGTTGTACGCCGTCGCCTAGGACGGGCCGTGCAAGTAGGCAGGGACTGAGTGGTGGGTAGATTAGGGCTCACCTGTCTGTCTCCCCACCCCGACATTACATAATCACAGGCCGATATACCTTTTCTACCCTGGTTCCTACACAAATATGGACCCCCTTGAGACCCTGGCTCATCAAATGCAGGGTCTCTCCCTACAGGTCCAAGCCCTGGCTCAGAGGTGCAACCAGCATGATGCTAACCAGGTAGTGCCCTCCACCTCACGGCTTGAACCACACCTCAAGTAGCCTGACCGGTTCTCAGGGGACCGGAAGACTTTTTCCTTCTTTCGGGAAAGTTGTAGGCTCTATTTCCGATTAAGACCCCACACCTCAGGTTCTGAGAGCCAGCGAGTTGGGTATAATTATGTCCCGGCTCCAGGACAGCCCCCAAGAATGGGCCTTCCCCTTGGCTCCTGACGCCCCTGAACTTTCCTCTGTTGACCTTTTTTTTCTGCTCTCGGGCTCATCTATGACGAGACTGACAATACTGCCTTTGACGAGAGTCAGCTGGTGACCTTACATCATGGTAAGAGAACCGTTGAGGAGTACTGTTCTGACTTTAGGAAGTGGTGTGTAGCTTCTCGGTGGAATCACCCTGCCTTGAGGTGCCAGTTTAGATTGGGTATGTCGAACGCCCTGAAAGCCCTATTAGTTAGCTATCCCTCTTCTGACTCTCTAGATCAGGTTATGGCTTTAGCGGTACGACTTGACCGACGTCTCAGGGAACGACAACTTGAACATTTTTGTGCCTTCTCCTCTGGCTCCCCCATGATGGATCCCGAGGTTACGTTGCTTTGTTCTTCCACGGGAATCTCGGATGAGCCTATGCAACTCGGGGCCTCCGTGTCTCCCCAACAACGTAGAGAGCTCCGCAGGAAGAATGGTCTCTGCTTCTACTGTGGGGATGACAAGCATCAAGTGAACAACTGTCCTAAGCGTAAGAATAAGCAGCCGGAAAATTTCCGCGCCTAAGTGACGATCGGGGAAGTCGCTTGGGTGCACAGGTATTTCCCGTAAATATGAAACCTAATAAGATCTTGCTTCCCTTTCAGGTCTCTTTTGAGGGTAGGTCTGCCACCGGCAGTGCCTTCGTGGATTCAGGGTCTTCTGCTAATATTATGTCTGTGGAATTTGCTATGTCTCTAGCTTTGCCATTGATTGATTTGCCTAAACCTGTCCTGGTAGTGGGTATTGACTCCACTCCACTTGCTAATGGTTATTTTACGCAGCATACCCCTATTTTTTAACTCATTGTTGGCTCCATTCATTTGGAGCAGTGCTCTGTACTGTTGATGCAGGGATTATCGTCCGATTTGGTTTTAGGCCTTCCCTGGTTGCAGTTCCATAATCCCACGTTTGACTGGAATACTGGGGATCTTACCAAATGGGGTAATGAATGCTTGACGTCATGTTTTTCTGTTAATTCTATTTCTCCCCCTGAGGAGGTGAACACGCTACCTGAGTTTGTTCAGGACTTCGCTGATGTTTTCTCTAAGGAGGCCTCCAAAGTGTTACCTCCTCATAGAGAATACGATTGCGCAATCGATTTGGTACCAGGAGCTAAGCTCCCTAAGGGTAGGATTTTTAATCTCTCTTGTCCTGAACGTGAGGCCATGAGAGAGTATATCCAGGAAAGCCTGGCCAAGGGTTACATTCGCCCCTCTACTTCTCTAGTAGGTGCTATCTTCTTCTTCGTAGGGAAGAAGGATGGTGGTCTTAGGCCGTGCATCGATTACCGAAACTTGAATAAGGTCACTGTAAGGAACCAGTATCCCCTTCCTTTGATTCCTGATCTCTTCAATCAGGTCCAGGGGGCCCAATGGTTCTCTAAGTTTGATCTTCGGGGGGCTTATAACCTTATCCGAATCAGAGAAGGGGATGAGTGGAAGACTGCGTTTAACACGCCCGAAGGTCATTTCGAATACCTCGTCATGCCCTTTGGGTTGTGTAATGCTCCCGCGGTCTTCC
Source organism: Rhinoderma darwinii (assembly GCF_050947455.1). Taxonomy (NCBI): domain Eukaryota; kingdom Metazoa; phylum Chordata; class Amphibia; order Anura; family Rhinodermatidae; genus Rhinoderma; species Rhinoderma darwinii. The sequence continues at coordinate 120,107,035 of NC_134687.1, forward strand.
AGAATTTCATAAATGAGATTTTAAGAGACTACCTGTAATGATGGGATAGGGAGATGGACAAGTGAGCCCTAATCTACCCGCAACCCTGTCCCTGCCTACTTGCACGGCCCATCCTAGGCGTCGGCGTACAACTGGGCGACGGTCCCTACACTCAATATGTGCAAGGCAGACAACACAAGACAGGGTACACAGAAGAGAGGGAAGTGGGACAGTTGCCCACGGCAACACCGTGAGCAACAGGAGTAGTGAACGAGTCGAGTCAAACCAGGAGAGTACGTGGTTACAAAAGCAGAGCAGAAGAATAGTCAGTCAACCAAGCCAGGGTCGATATGAAGCAGGTCAATTGTAAGTAGCAGGAACAGTAGAGCCAGGAACTGGAGAGAATCACATGCACAGGACAAGCAGCAAATGCAGGTATACATAGACCAAGGGCGGGAGCTAGAACCGTCTGGCGAGGCTGTGATAGGTTCTCCCACTCCTCAGCCTCCCAGCCTGAGAGGTAGCAGAATGAGTTATTCTAGCAGAGCTAGGCACAGATGCAGGCTGATTAACCACGGGCGTAGACACAGAAGCTGTGTCAGGCAAATCCTTTACACTACCTGGGGGTATTTCTTGTAGTGTACCTTGATGACAAACTTGTGTTTTCCAAGGACTGGTCCTCCCACATTAAGCATGTCAGGAAAGTGCTCCAGGCCCTTCGGGAAAACAAGCTGTTTGCTAAAACCGAAAAATGTGTGTTTGGGGTGCAGGAGATACCATTTTTGGGTCAAATCCTCACTCCTAATGAATTCCGCATGGACCCTGCCAAGGTTCAGGCTGTGGCTGAATGGGTCCAACCTGCCTCCCTGAAGGCATTACAGTGCTTCCTGGGGTTTGCTAATTATTACAGGATATTTATTGCTAACTTCTCGGCTATCGCTAAGCCTCTTCTGGATCTTACTCGCAAAGGTGCTGATCTCCTCCACTGGCCTCCGGAGGCGGTCCAGGCTTTTGAGATCCTTAAGAAGTGCTTTATCTCTGCCCCAGTGCTGATTCAGCCCAACCAAATGGAGCCATTCATCGTGGAGGTTGACGCCTCCGAGGTGGGAGTGGGTGCTGTCTTGTCCCAGGGTACCAGGTCCCTCACCCATCTCCGTCCCTGTACCTACTTCTCCAGGAAATTCTCGCCCACTGAGAGTAACTATGACGTGGGCAACCGCCAACACTTAGCCATTAAATGGGCATTTGAAGAGTGGCGCCACTTCTTGAAGGGGGCTAGGCACCAGGTACTGATCCTTACCGACCACAAGAATGTGGTTTTCCTAGAATCTGCCCGGAGGCTAAACCCGAGACAAGCTTGATGGGCGTTGTTTTTTTACTAGATTCTACTTTGTGGTCACCTATAGGGCTGGGTCTAAAAATATTAAAGCTGATGCACTGTCACGTAGTTTCATAGCCAGCCCTCCTTCGGAGGAAGATCCTGCTTGTGGTTTGCCCCCAGGTATAATCATATCCTCTGTTGATTCTGACTTAGCCTCCGAAATTGCGGCTGATCAAGGTTCAGCTCCCGGGAACCTTCCTGAGAACAAGCTGTTTGTTCCCCTGCAATTCAGGCTAAGGGTACTCAGGGAAAATCATGACTCTGCACTATCTGGCCATCCAGGCATCCTGGGTACCAAGCACCTCATTGCTAGAAACTATTGGTGGCCTGGGTTGCCTAAAGACGTTAAGGCCTACGTCGCCTCTTGTGAAATTTGTGCTAGGTCCAAGACTCCCAGGTCCTGACCAGCGGGCTTACTATGTTCTTTGCCCATTCCCCAGAGACCTTGGACCCATATCTCCATGGATTTTATCACCGATCTGCCTCCATCTCAAGGCAAGTCGGTGGTGTGGGTTGTAGTAGACCGCTTCAGTAAGATGGGCCACTTTGTGCCCCTCAAGATACTACCCAATGCCAAGACGTTAGCTACCTTGTTTGTCAAACACATCCTGCGTCTCCATGGGGTTCCTGTCAATATTGTTTCTGACGGAGGGGTACAATTTGTTTCATTGTTTTGGAGAGCTTTCCGTAAAAAGTTGGAGATTGATCTGTCCTTCTCCTCGGCCTTCCATCCTGAAACTAATGGCCAAACTGAGAGGACTAATCAGTCTCTAGAACAATATTTAAGGTGTTTTATCTCCGACTGTCAATATGATTGGGTCTCCTTCATTCCCCTCGCCGAATTTTCCCTTAATAACCGGGTCAGTCACTCGTCAGGGGTCTCCCCCTTTTTCTGTAATTTTGTGTTTAATCCACGGTTCTCCTCTGTTTCACCTGGTGGTTCCAACAATCCCGAGGTAGATGTAGTTCATCGGGAACTGTGCCCAGGTTCAGAAGAGCCTAGAGGCGTCCCAGAGCATACAAAAGACTCAGGCAGATAGAAGACGTTCTGCATAATCCCTTGTTTGTGGTCGGGATCTGGTGTGGCTGTCTTAAAAAAATTTGAAGTTATTTTACCAACCTTCTATGCGGCACAGTATCAAATGCTCATTACTTTTTAGAGGGTCAACACTTTTAACTTTTTACTGTTTTAGTTTTACTCTCTTTGGCAATGTCAATTTCCAGCTTTTTAAGAGCATCTCTAAGCTGAACTTCATCTACCTGTAGTTCCGTGTTTTTTTGGCTCCTCAACTATTATATTAGGGTTGCTATTTCCTAGGTGCCCTCCAACCTGCACCTTTGTTATTTTGTCAGGTCTATTGGTTAATGTTAAAAAAGTTTTCCCACTGGGAATTTTTATCACCTATTCATAGGATAGGTGATAATGTACAATCGCTAAGGGCCCCACCACTGGGACCACTAGAAAGGGGTCCTAAGCCTCTGTTCCAACTTACTACATGATCGCAGTTCGGAGGATTTTGAATGGAGCAGGGTTTATGCATGTGCCCTCCTGCTCCATTAAATGTCTATGGTGCTGACGGAAATTGTTCTATTTTAATTTAAAAACCCCTTTAAGTCCAAAAGAGTCCTCCCTAGTGTTGAGTCCTGCACCAGTTCGTAAAGTTAATTATCTTAAGTTATTGACAAAAACCTGTTTTCTTTATAAGATCCACAGGTTTCAGTTTCCCAACTTATGTCTGGGTAGTTGAAGTCCCCCATAATAACTACCTCATTGTCATTTTCTGCATCATCTATTTGTTTTAGCAGAAGATTTTATGTTGATTCTGTCATATTTGGTCGCTTATAGTAAAACCCTATTAGTATTTTAATATTGTTTTTCCCTCCATGTAGTTCTATCCATAGAGACACTTTAAATGTTAATTTCCCTTACAAATATTGTCCTGTATTGCAGGCAATAGACCGAACTTTACACAAAGGTAAAACTCTCCCCCTTTCCTTTCTTTAAAATCCTTTCTGAACAAATAGTAACCCTGTAAGTTAACTGCTTACTGATAGCTATTATCCAGCCATGTATCAGTTATTCCCACTATGTCAAACTTTTGCTCTGACATTATTAATTTCATCTCATCAATTTTTTGTCAGGCTTCTAGCATTGGTCAGCATGCAATTTAAAGGTTTTTGATATTTTGCATTTTAAACATATCCTTATTTACTATTCTAACCCTTCCCTCCATTCCATCCACAATTTCTTTAATAAATGCCAGTTCTTTATTTACACTATATTTCCCATTATATCTGTAGTTGACCTCCCACGCACCCATGTTAAGTGGCGGATACTCATAAGGGCTGTTCGGACGGCCGCCCGGGCCCCAAGGCTCCCAGGGGGACCATGGCCGCCAAAACCGCACATAAGTTTAAAAAAAACTATTGAGGGCTGTCGGCATTCTCACGCTCATCGGTCCCACCTGCTGATGAAGGGGGCATGTGCAGGGGGAGTCAATTGCGGCCAGGGAACTAGGGGCGGGTGGCACAGCACATCAGCTGTAGAGAGAAGACTGTCAGAGATAGTGATGGGCTGGAGTCACTTTCCCTAACAGTCTGCTCCTCTGTGCTGCTGTGCACTGTCCCATCTGTCGAAGCCTCCAGCAGCTGCTTAATAACGGCAATACTGCAACTAGGAGGTGAAGGACTTGTGGTGACATCACAGTCACATGATCAAGGTCCTGTAGGCTGTACCCAAGCACAAGCACCGCAGACGAAGAGGCTGTGGTAAGTGTGGTATGTGTATAATGTATGTCTATATAGTGTGTGTGTGTGTGTATAGCATTTACACTGTGTATAATGTAAGTCTATATAGTGTAAGTGTGTGTGCATATTGCATATAATATGTGTTTATGGTGTATATATAGTATAGTCTGTGTGTATAATGTTAGTCTATATAGTGTGTATATAGCATAAGTCTATATAGTGCGTGGTGTATGTATAGAGTTTGTGTGTATAATGTAAGTCTATATAGTTTAAGTGTGTGTGTGTAGTGTGCATGTATATAGTGTGTGTGGTTTGAATTTATAGTGTGTGGTGTGTGGTGTTAGTGTGAATTGTATAGGGTGGTTCATTTTCTAAATTTTTGTGTATGTAATTGTTTCCCACCCATAGAGCCCTCTGCAGTCAGTCAGATGCTCAGAACACCCCTTGTAGTATAATCTCCCCCATAGAGCCCTCAGTAATTCTTATACTGCAAGGGGGGTCAGAGCGTCTGAAAGACTGCTGAGGTTTCTATGGGGTTTCTATGGATAAATCCCCCCCCCCCCCCAGAGCCATAAGAGTCAGACGCTATAATCCCCCCATATAGCCCTTAGGATTTATTTTACTGCAAGGGGATGGGTGCCTAATTGCTTAAAGGGTAACTAAACCTTTGACATAGTCATAGTGACATGTCAAAAGTTCTGATCGGTGGGGTCCGGGCATTGAGACCCCACCAATCGCTAAAATACAAAGTGGCAGAAGCGCTCAGGTGAGTGCTGTTCCCCTTTGTTTCTGATCGTCTTTCCTCTGATAGCCGAGCAAGCGGTGTACGGGCACAATAGAAAGTCTTTGAGTCCGTACACCGCTCCGAGGAAAGACTATCAGAAATTAAGTGGAACAGCGCTCACCCGAGCACTTCTGCAGCTTTATTTTAGTGATCAGTGGGGGTCTCAGTGCTCAGACCCCCATCGATCAAAACTTCTGACATTTCACTATAACACGCCAAAAGTTTTTTAAAAGTTTAGTTAACCGTTGGGGACTGAATTAATTGGTCTGAGTTAATGTATGGGCCTGAGGTCATAATTTGCTTAAGAGTTTGGTCTGGGTGTAAAACAATTCAGGATATTTAGAAGAGTCTTTGAGTACCCAGGACTAATAGATAAACGCGTGTTACCATTCCCATTGTCAAGAGGATGTGTGATACACAGTGTGATACTGTCAGTGATGGTTGGAGACTGTCAGTATGTAGGGACACAGCCCTTTGACAAGGGGAATCGTAACACTCATTTGTGAATGCTCGCACAGAAAGGTGGTTTTAATATAGACACGGTGGGGCAGGGCGGTGGTAGAGAAGGGGGGCCCAAGCTTGTGGAACAGCCCAGGGCCTATGGTCTACTTAATCCGCCACTGCCCATGTTCCATAGTTTAAACACTCCTCCAACCTTCAAGCCATCTTCTCCCCAAGCACAGCTGCACCCTTCTCATTAAGATGCAGTCTATCCCTGAAAAATCTGTAGCCAACAAAGAAGGCGGCCAAATTCTCCAAAAATGCAAAGCTCTCCTTCCCAGACCAATTCTTGAGCCACTTATTTACCTCCTAATCTACCTCTGCCTCTCTGGTGTGGCACATGGTACAGATGGTATTTCAGAAAATACTATGTTTGAGGTCCTTGCCCTAATCTTATGGCCTAAGTCCCTGAAATTATTTTTAAGGACCTTCCACCTACCTCTAAATTTGTCATTGGTGCCAATTGGCACCATAACCGTTGAGTACTCACCAGCCCCTCACAGTAATCTATCAACCCATGACTTCACCACAAATCAGTACAACAAGTGTCACTGTCTTCGTCTTCACCCCACACTTTTTTATGAGCAATAAAGAAAAGGAATACGTCAGAATCTTTTTCTTTCCTACCTTTTTGTTATATTGATGGACTTATCTGTTGAAGCTGAGCACCTCCCTCAGAGGCAGATTAAGGGTACCATGGGCCCCAGGCAGTTCACAAAGTGTGCCCCCCTCCCAAATCTGAAGGCACTGTACTGTATATTTACAGATTTCGGTTTAGGCGGCCACAGATCTGGTACAGTTTAGAATTCACTGCAAAAGCAGAATGAGCCATACAGAAGAGAAAAAGCTGAATATTTTGAGACACTAAATAGATCAGGAGCTTTAAATTGTTAGTGGTTTCCGGAAAAATAAATCTGCTGCGCGTAAATATAAAGAACCATTCTCTGTTATTTAACCCCTTAAAGCCCAATCCATGTTTTTTTTTTTTCATTTTCACTCGCCGCCTTTCTACAGTCATACCTTTTTTATTTGTACGTCAATGAAGTTGGTTGTGAAGGATTATTTTTTGCGGGAGGAGTTGTAGTTTTTATTGGCACCATTTAAAGTACCATATAATGGATTAATTAGAAAAAACTGTGATTCCTCCATGTTTTTTGGGGTTTAGTTTTTACTGTATGTATATACTTACCTTATCTTAAGGTAAAAGTAGATTTAACATCTAATTTTACCTTAAGATAAGATAAATATATACAGCCCCAGAACCAAGCTCAGTACATAAATATACAGCCCCAGAACCAAGCTCAGTACATATATACAGTGCCAGAACCAAGCTCAATACATAAATATATAGCACCAGAAAAAAAATCTCATATATACAGCCCCAGAACCAAGCTCAGTACATATATACAACGCCAGCTCCAAGCTCAGTAAATATATACAGCACCAAAACCAAGCTCAGTACATATATACAGCACCAGCAAAAACACAGCATAGTAAAGACGTCATTTGCAAATTCAGTTTAACCCCTACCATATAAGTTTGTACAACATAAAACGACAGCTCCCAGTATAGCCTGAACAATGGTTAGAATATGCTGGGGGTTGTTATTTCCAAAAAAGAATGCTACCACCTGTCATCTTGCTGCAGATCATACAGTTACTACAGTACTGTTGACTCACAGGTAACGCCTCCGATTATTTTTCGTTCCTTTTCTCTTTTCTTCTCCATCAGGTCCAGACCTCTATGATGACTTCTCCCGGCCACAGCCTATATCTGCAGAGTTTGCCGCTTCGGCTCCTCACTTTCAAACATTCTCACCTGTTCCCGTTCCCGCGCCGTCCTCCAGCGACACAGTACTGGTCATACACCAGGCAGCGTCACCCGGCGTAATTGAGCAGATGGCGTGATGACATCACTGTGTCGACTGCGTCATTGTTAAAGTGCTGGATGGCAAGGCAGGAACTAACTAGTAATCAATTGTATCCGCATCCATGAACGCGGATACAATTGGGTGAGAGGTCCTGCTTCATCCCAGTACTCCGAATCGGCTGCAATTTTAACCACCGTTTCGGGAGAACCGGGGCGAACTGGGCCCCCTTTCAGCATTGGGCCCTGGGCACGTGTCCAAATTTCCCTGATTATAATACGCCCCTGACCTCCCTTGACTTGCACCGTGTTTCCTGGTGCGTTTCCTAGGCAGTGATCTGCCGTACGCCTGGAGGACTACTAATTGCAGCAGTGCCGACTTATACTCTCCTATGTTGAGTCACCACAGATCAGTTTGCACTTCTTATCTGGGGCAGCTAAATTTAGCTCAGGTTGTAAATACAATCTTTCAGCTTTCTCTTTGCTTGCAGAAATGGAAGACCAGATAAGCATGGCCGCAAAAGGAGAGACTATAGTGAGATATCCTGATAGGCCTACTGCAGTGTTATTGCAAGAGGGTTTTACAAAGGACTTCCAAATCCCTTATTATTATTGGTTTCGTCTGATACCATCATAGCAGAGCTTCTGAAAGAGGCCTCTCTGGTATGAATGGCAGGTCCATTGGTTGACCTACGCTAGCTAGGTTGTGTATTTCTCCCATCATTTTTTTTCCCAATAAGGAAACCAGAAAAACATTTTCCTCACTTGTCATCTATCACCTACAATATCTGGTTTGGTCCTTGGTGAATAGCGGTATTGACCAAGTGTTTTGTTCTATCTTATGATTTCAAAGTGGCAGAAATATAAAACGTTGGTCAAGGGGTTTTCACGGTGGAAACAACCATTGAGGACTCATTTCAGCTGCTTCTAGTGCATGGGCTGCTCAAACTTGTATACCTTCTTTGAGACATTCAGTGAATTTCTCAGGTAGTAATGGGTAGTAGAGCAAAAGAACAATGGGTATTTGATGTTTCACTACCTTAATAAGTTTTCTAAAGGCTCCCCAACTGTCTCATTTGTTCAGTGCTATTACAATAAGTGTAAGAATGTTTTGTTACCCTGCTGGTTAATGACATGAGACCAACCAAAAATGTGAAAATATCTCAGTTTAATCATCAACCGCCCCATTTTGGGAAATTAAAATGTAATTCTTTCACTCTGTCCCATATAATATGACATAAATGTCAGTGACTAGAAAGTTGGTCGCATGAGTTGAGGGAGTTGTTGATTAATAATTGCTGGTTTAGAAAAATAGGGCGTGAAATAATTAAAAAGATTGAACAGATGTTTTATGAACATTAGATATATTTTAAAGAGAGACATCACGTCAATAGATAGCTAGGATAATATTGTACTGAATAATACTTATGGGACTTTGATTATTGATTACAATATTAATGAAGCAGTAGTTTTATTTGTAGATCAGAGATTAAAGTAACATCAGATTACAGAACCAGTCAGTCATTGGGGCAGCTATTAAAATAAGCAGTAAATGTGATTAGTAATGACATTTATGTTTATGTGACCAGTGAAGACTGTAGGAATCCAGCCCATGTGAACAGAGTTGACATAAAGATGACACAAACATGCAAATGTCTGCCTGAAGTTCATAGAGATAAATCATGCAGTTTGGTGAGATTAAAGAATACCATGTATAAATATACAAATGTCCCTAGTCATTATTGGCATACACTACCGTTCAAAAGTTGGGGTCACCCAGATAATTTTTTGTTTTCCATGAAAACTCACACTTATATTTATCAAATGAGTTGCAAAATGACTAGAAAATATAGTCAAGACATTGACAAGGTTAGAAATAATGATTTTTATTTGAAATAATAATTTTCTCCTTCAAACTTTGCTTTCTTCAAAGAATGCTCCATTTGCAGCAATTACAGCATTGCAGACCTTTGGCATTCTAGCTGTTAATTTTCTGAGGTAATCGGCAGAAATTTTACCCCATGCTTCCAGAAGCCCCTCCCACAAGTTGGATTGGCTTGATGGGCACTTCTTGCGTACCATACGGTCAAGCTGCTCCCACAACAGCTCTATGGGGTTGAGATCTGGTGACTGCGCTGGCCACTCCATTACAGATAGAATACCAGCTGCCTGCTTCTTCCCTAAATAGTTCTTGCATAATTTGGAGGTGTGCTTTGGGTCATTGTCCTGTTGTAGGATGAAATTTGCTCCAATCAAGCGCTGTCCACAGGGTATGGCATGGCGTTGCAAAATGGAGTGATAGCCTTCCTTATTCAAAATCCCTTTTACCTTGTACAAATCTCCCACTTTACCAGCACCAAAGCAACCCAGACCATCACATTACCTCCACCATGCTTGACAGATGGCGTCAGGCACTCTTCCAGCATCTTTTCAGTTGTTCTGCGTCTCACAAATGTTCTTCTGTGTGATCCAAACACCTCAAACTTCGATTCGTCTGTCCATAACACTTTTTTCCAATCTTCCTCTGTCCAATGTCTGTGTGCTTTTGCCCATATTAATCTTTTCCTTTTTTTAGCCAGTCTCAGATATGGCTTTTTCTTTGCCACTCTGCCCTGAAGGCCAGCATCCCGGTGTCGCCTCTTCACTGTAGACGTTGACGCTGGCGTTTTGCAGGTACTATTTAATGAAGCTGCCAGTTGAGGCGTCTATTTCTCAAACTAGAGACTCTAATGTACTTGTCTTGTTGCTCAGTTGTGCAGTGGGGCCTCCCACTTCTCTTTCTACTCTGGTTAGAGCCTGTTTGTGCTGTCCTCTGAAGGGAGTAGTACACACCGTTTTAGGAAATCTTCAGTTTCTTGGCAATTTCTCGCATGGAATAGCCTTCATTTCTAAGAACAAGAATAGACTGTCGAGTTTCACATGAAAGCTCTTTTTTTATAGCCATTTGGAGAGTTTAATCGAACCCACAAATGTAATGCTCCAGATTCTCAACTAGCTCAAAGGAAGGTCAGTTTTATAGCTCCTCTAAACAGCAAAACGGTTTACAGCGGTGCTAACATAATTGCACCAGGGTTTTCAAGTGTTTTCTAATCATCCATTAGCCTTCTAACACAGTTAGCAAACACAATGTACCATTAGAATACTGGAGTTATGGTTGCTGGAAATGGGCCTCTATACACCTATGTAGATATTGCATTAAAAACCAGACGTTTGCCGCTAGAATAGTCATTTAGCACATTAACAATGTATAGAGTGTATTTCTGACTAATTTAATGTTATCTTCATTGAAAAAAACTGTGCTTTTCTTTCAAAAATAAGGAAATTTCTAAGTGACCCTAAACTTTTGAACGGTAGTGTACATCCACTAGATAATATGTTGTCTACATAGCCAATGTCACCAGACACCTGTTAAAATCATATAATTTAGTCACTGGCATCTGCATAATCCAAAATGCAATTAAATCCTGGAAGCTGATCGAAACTCATGACATCTGTCTGAAAATGTAAATAAAGTGTAAAATGATATCTAGAAAACATATCTTCTTAAAACAATTCTTTCAGCTGAAATGTGAATTTAATATAGTGCACCAGTCATTCCACTTTTCTTGTAAAAATGTACTGTAGCTAGTAAAGTCCTTCCTCTTGGGTATCCAGTGCAGCGTAAACCACAATTCAATTGCTTAGAGGGGTTGTTTAGGTCGAAAAGGCCGTCAATGTATAATCGGTGGTGGTCCGATCCAGGCCCTGTCTGGTACTGCAGCTCAGACCATTCAAGTAAATTGGACTGTGTTGCAGTACCAGGCACTTTTGTTCTGCTGATAGTCAGGGGTTTCCGGGGGAGCAGACCACTATCAATCATACTGTAACGTCTATGGCCCCGGACCGTCATCCTGACTTACCCTCCTGGGAGACGCCGGCACTCACTTCAGCATTGTGGTACTGGCTCCCGCAGGGTGCGCGCGCACGCACGTGCCCAGTCTTAACGGGCTAGTACAGGTCCATGCAGAATATCTGCAAATTAGCCCAGAATGCCTCTGGACTATAAAAAGGACTCTGCCCTTCCATTCATTGCCTGAGCGTTGTTGTGTTACCTTAGTTTGTCTTTGCAAATGGTTTCCTGGTGTTTTCCAGTGCCCAGTGTTTCTCGTTCCTGCTGTCTGTACCCTGTATCCCATGCTACAGTGCCCCTGTGCCTTGAAGTTTTGGAGTTGTGATGTGCTCTCTGCTGCATCTGCTGTGTTGTACCCCGCCGGGTGTCTGTCCACTGCCGGAACCTCATCTCAGCCTGAAACCACCGCTACTGTCTATGTTGCCTCAGGTACCCTTTCCAGAACTATAGACATTGCCTATACCTGTTTGGCCAGCTGCTATCCCGCTACGCGGTAGGTCCACACCCCGCACAGTGACACATACACAACAAAAATTCACATTTTGCCATGATTTTCATGAAATCTCTGCAAAATGGTAACGTTTTGCTGCGATTCGCCAAAAAAAATACTCAATTTTAGCGCAACATGAACCCAGTGTTAGCCCTTACATGCAGCTTTTTAGTTATTTGTTAAGGATCTGCCAGGCACAGCTTCTGTATCCACGCCCATAGGTAACCAGTCTGCACCTGCTTCTATGTCTGTGAGACTGACTCCATCTTCCACCACTCAGGATGGCAGGCTTAGGAGTGGGAGAGCCTATCACAGCCTGGCCAGACGGAGCTAGCTCCCGCCCTCTGTCTATTATACCTGCCTTTCCTGTTCCTCCTTGCTTGTGATTCTTCTCGTTTTGTTTCCTGGCCCTGCTGCAGCTTCTTGTACCATTTGACCCTGCTTCATATTGACCCTGGCTTACTGACTACTCTCCTGCTCTGCGTTTGGTACCTCGTACACTCCTGGTTTGACTCGGCTTGTTCACTACTCTCCTGCTCTGCGTTTGGTACCTCGTACACTCCTGGTTTGACTCGGCTCGTTCACCACTCTTGTTGCTCATGGTGTTGCCGTGGGCAACTGCCCCTTTTCCTTTGCTTCTGTGTACCCTTGTCTGTTTGTCTGTCGTGCACTTATTGAGCGTAGGGACCGTCGCCCAGTTGTACCCCGTCGCCTAGGGCGGGTCATTGCAAGTAGGCAGGGACTGAGTGGCGGGTAGATTAGGGCTCACTTGTCTGTTTCCTTACCCCCTTCATTACATAATCACAAGCCTATATACCTACTCTACCCTGGTCCCTCACACTACTATGGACCCCCTTGAGACCCTGGTTCAGCAAATGCAGGGTCTCTCCCTACAGGTCCAGGCCCTGGCTCAGAGGGTCAACCAGCCTGATGCTACCATGGTAGTGCCCCTCACCTCACCTCTTGAACCCCACCTCAAGTTTCCTGAACGGTTCTCAGGGGACCGGAAGACTTTTCTCTCCTTTCGGGAGAGTTGTAGGCTCTATTTTCGTTTAAAACCCCACTCCTCAGGTTCTGAGAGCCAGCGGGTGGGAATAATTATGTCCCGGCTCCAGGAAGGGCCCCAAGAATGGGCCTTCTCCTTGGCTCCTGACGCCCCTGAACTTTCCTCCGTTGATCTTTTCTTTTCTGCTTTCGGACTCATTTATGACGAGACTGACAGGACTGCCTTTGCCGAGAGTCAGCTGGTGACCTTACGTCAGGGTAAGAGACCTGTTGAGGAGTATTGCTCTGACTTTAGGAAGTGGTGCGTAGCTTCTCGGTGGAATGACCCTGCCTTAAGGTGCCAGTTTAGGTTGGGTCTGTCGAACGCCCTGAAAGACCTGCTTGTTAGCTATCCCTCTTCTGACTCCCTAGACCAGGTTATGGCTTTAGCGGTACGACTTGACCGACGTCTCAGGGAACGACAACTTGAACGTTTTTGTGTTTTCTCCTCTGACTCCCCCATGATGCCTCCCGAGGTTCCGTTGCTTCGTTCTTCCACGGAAGACTCGGAGGTACCTATGCTACTCGGGGCCTCCGTGTCCCCCCAACAACGTAGAGAGTTCTGCAGGAAGAATGGTCTCTGCTTCTATTGTGGGGATGACAAGCATCAAGTGAACACCTGTCCTAGGCATAAGAATAAGCAGCCGGAAAACTTCCGCGCCTAAGTGATCTTCGGGGAGGTCACTTGGGCGCACAGGTATTTCCCGTAAATATGAAACTTAATAAAATCTTGCTTCCCTTTCAGGTCTCTTTTGGTGGTAGGTCTGCTACCGGCAGTGCCTTCGTGGATTCAGGGTCGTCTGCTAATATCATGTCTGTGGAATTTGCTATGTCTCTAGCTATGCCTTTGATTGATTTGCCTAAACCTGTCCCGGTAGTGGGTATCGACTCCACTCCTCTTGCTAATGGTTATTTTACACAGCATACCCCTGTTTTTGAACTCCTTGTTGGCTCCATGCATTTGGAGCAGTGCTCTGTACTGTTGATGCAGGGATTATCGTCCGATTTGGTTTTAGGCCTTTCCTGGTTGCAGTTCCATAATCCCACGTTTGACTGGAATACTGGGGATCTTACCAAATGGGGTAATGAATGCTTGACGTCATGTTTTTCTGTTAATTCTATTTCTCCCCCTGAGGAGGTGAACACGCTACCTGAGTTTGTTCAGGACTTCGCTGATGTTTTCTCTAAGGAGGCCTCCAAAGTGTTACCTCCTCATAGAGAATACGATTGCGCTATCGATTTGGTACCAGGAGCTAAGCTCCCTAAGGGTAGGATATTTAATCTCTCTCGTCCCGAACGTGAAGCCATGAGAGAGTATATCCAGGAATGCCTGGCCAAGGGTTACATTCGCCCCTCTACTTCTCCGGTAGGTGCTGGCTTCTTCTTCGTAGGGAAGAAGTATGGTGGTCTTAGGCCATGCATTGACTACCGTAACTTGAATAAGGTCACTGTAAGGAACCAGTAACCCCTTCCTTTGATTCCTGATCTTTTTAATCAGGTTCATGGGGCCCAATGGTTCTCTAAGTTTGATCTACGGGGGGCGTATAACCTTATCCGCATCAAAGAGGGGGATGAGTGGAAGACTGCGTTTAACACGCCCGAAGGTCATTTCGAATACCTCGTCATGCCCTTTGGGTTGTGTAATGCTCCCGCGGTCTTCCAGAATTTCATAAATGAGATTTTAAGAGATTACCTGGGGGTATTTCTTGTAGTGTACCTTGATGACATACTTGTTTTTTCCAAGGACTGGTCCTCCCACATTGAGCATGTCAGGAAGGTGCTCAAGGTCCTTCGGGAAAAAAAACTGTTTGCGTAAACCGAAAAATGTGTGTTTGGGGTGCAGGAGATACCATTTTCGGGTCAAATCCACACTCCTCATGAATTCCGCATGGACCCCGCCAAGGTCCAGGCTTTGGCGGAATGGGTCCAACCTGCCTCCCTGAAGGCGTTACAGTGCTTCTTGGGGTTCGCTAATTGTTACAGGAGATTTATTGCTAACTTCTCGGTCATCGCTAAGCCTCTTATGGACCTCACTCGCAAGGGTGCTGATCTCCTCCACTGGCCTCCTGAGGCTGTCCAGGCTTTTGAGGTCCTTAAGAAGTGCTTTATCTCGGCCCCGGTGTTGGTTCAGCCCAACCAAATGGAGCCATTCATCGTGGAGGTTGACGCGTCCGAGGTGGGAGTGGGGGCTGTCTTGTCCCAGGGTACCAGGTCCCTCACCCATCTCCGTCCCTGTGCCTACTTCTCCAGGAAGTTTTCGCCCACTGAGAGTAACTATGATATTGGCAACCGCGAACTCTTAGCCATTAAATGGGCATTTGAAGAGTGGCGCCACTTCCTGGAGGGGGCTAGGCACCAGGTAACGGTCCTTACCGACCACAAGAATCTGGTTTTCCTAGAATCTGCCCGGAGGCTAAACCCGAGACAAGCTCGATGGGCGTTATTTTTTACCAGATTAAATTTTTTGTTTACCTATAGGGCTGGTTCTAAAAATATTAAGTCTGATGCACTGTCGCGTAGCTTCATGGCCCTTCCTTCCTTCGGAGGAAGATCCTGCTTGTATTTTGCCTCCAGGTATAATCATTTCCTCTATTGATTCTGATTTAGTCTCGGAAATTGCTGCTGATCAAGGTTCAGCTCCCGGGAACCTTCCTGAGAACAAGCTGTTTGTTCCCCTGCAATTCCGGCTAAAGGTACTTAGGGAAAATCATGACTCCGCACTATCTGGTCATCCAGGCATCCTGGGTACCAAGCACCTCATTGCCAGAAACTATTGGTGGCCTGGGTTGCCTAAAGACGTTAAGGCCTACGTCACCGCTTGTGAGGTTTGTGCTAGGTCCAAGACTCCCAGGTCCCGACCAGCAGGCTTACTACGTTCTTTGCCCATTCCCCAGAGACCTTGGACCCATATCTCCATGGATTTTATCACCGATTTGCCTCCATCTCAAGGCAAGTCGGTGGTGTGGGTTGTAGTAGACCGCTTCAGTCAGATGTGCCACTTTGTGCCCCTCAAAAAACTACCCAATGCTAAGACGTTAGCTACCTTGTTTGTCAAATACATCCTGCGTCTCCATGGGGTCCCTGTCAATATTGTTTCTGACAGAGGGGTACAATTTGTTTCTTTGTTTTGGAGAGCCTTCTGTAAAAAGTTGGAGATTGATCTGTCCTTCTCCTCTGCCTTCCATCCTGAAACTAATGGCCAAACCAAGAGGACTAATCAGTCTCTAGAACAATATTTAAGTTGTTTTATCTCTGACTGTCAATATGATTGGGTCTCATTCATTCCCCTCGCCGAATTTTCCCTTAATAACCGGGTCAGTAACTCGTCAGGGGTCTCCCCCTTTTTCTGTAATTTTGGGTTTAATCCACGGTTCTCCTCTGTTTCACCTGGTAATTCCAACAATCCCGAGGTAGAGGTCGTTCATCGGGAACTGTGCACAGTCTGGGCCCAGGTTCAGAAGAACCTAGAGGCGTCCCAGAGCATACAAAAAACTCAGGCAGATAGAAGACGTTCTGCTAACCCCTTGTTTATGGTCAGTGATCTGGTGTGGCTATCGTCAAAGAACTTGCGCCTTAAAGTCCCGTCCAAGAAGTTTGCTTCCCGGTTTATAGGGCTGTACAAGGTCATTGAAGTCCTCAATCCTGTCTCCTTCCGACTGGAGTTGACACCATCTTTTCGAGTACACGACGTGTTTCATGCCTCCCTCCTTAAACGCTGCTCCCCGTCCTTGGCTCCCTCGAGGAAACCTCCTGTCCCCGTTCTCACCCCTGAGGGGGTAGAATTCGAGGTGGGCAAGATTGTGGACAGCAAGATGGTCCAAGGCTCCCTCCAGTACCTGGTCCATTGGAGAGGATACGGGCCTGAGGAGAGGACTTGGGTACCCGCCCGGGATGTTCACGCTGGGGTATTGGTCAGGAGGTTCCACCTTAGTTTCCCCAATAAACCAGGTCCATCTAGAAAGGGTCCGGTGGCCCCTCATAAAAGGGGGTGTACTGTTAAGGATCTGCCAGGCACAGCTTCTGTATCCACGCCCATAGGTAATCAGTCTGCACCTGCTTCTATGTCTGTGAGACTGACTCCATCTTCCACCACTCAGGATGGCAGGCTTAGGAGTGGGAGAGCCTATCACAGCCTGGCCAGACGGAGCTAGCTCCCGCCCTCTGTCTATTTATACTTGCCTTTCCTGTTCCTCCTTGCTTGTGATTCTTCTCGTTTTGTTTCCTAGCCCTGCTGCAGCTTCTTCTACCATTTGACCCTGCTTCATATTGACCCTGGCTTACTGACTACTCTCCTGTTCTGCGTTTGGTACCTCGTACACTCCTGGTTTGACTCGTCTCATTCACCACTCTTGTTGCTCACGGTGTTGCCGTGGGCAACTGCCCCTTTTCCCTTGCTTCTGTGTACCCTTGTCTGTTCGTCTGTTGTGCACTTATTGAGCGTAGGGACCGTCGCCCAGTTGTACCCCGTCACCTAGGGCGGGTCGTTGCAAGTAGGCAGGGACTGAGTGGCGGGTAGATTAGGGCTCACTTGTCTGTTTCCTTACCCCCTTCATTACATTATTATTGAGAGATACTTGCGACAAACATTAGACAGCATAGGAAAAAATACACCTGGAGTCAGAGATAAACAGGGATGTCGGAAAATAGCTATAACAAAGCAGACAAAGGCACAAGCAGCCAGTGCAACGATTACAGGAGAGAGAGCAGTACTGAGAACTTACACGAGTCAGGCAGGCTATCAGGGAGCAAGTTTTAGCAGAGAGGCACACCCGACTTGATGGAATTTGTATGACAACCGGGGAGGAACAGGAAGGTAGACACCTACCGGCAGTAACTTCATACAGACTTGCAAGTATTAAACAAAACAAATTTTGAAACAAGTAAATGTGTGTATATATATATATATATATATATATATATATATATATATATATATATATATATATATATATATATATACAGTGAAGGAAATAAGTATTTGATCCCTTGCTGATTTTGTAAGTTTGCCCACTGTCAAAGACATGAACAGCCTAGAATTTTTAGGCTAGGTTAATTTTACCAGTGAGAGATAGATTATATAAAAAAAAAAAAAGAAAATCACGTTGTCAAAATTATATATATTTATTTGCTTTGTGCACAGAGAAATAAGTATTTGATCCCCTACCAACCATTAAGAGTTCAGCCTCCTCCAGACCAGTTACACACTCCAAATCAACTTGGTGCCTGCATTAAAGACAGCTGTCTTAAATGGTCACCTGTATAAAAGACTCCTGTCCACAGACTCAATTAATCAGTCTGACTCTAACCTCTACAACATGGGTAAGACCAAAGAGCTTTCTAAGGATGTCAGGGACAAGATCATAGACCTGCACAAGGCTGGAATGGGCTACAAAACCATAAGTAAGACGCTGGGTGAGAAGGAGACAACTGTTGGTGCAATAGTAAGAAAATGGAAGACATACAAAATGACTGTCAATCGACATCGATCTGGGGCTCCATGCAAAATCTCACCTCGTGGGGTATCCTTGATCCTGAGGAAGGTGAGAGCTCAGCCGAAAACTACACGGGGGGAACTTGTTAATGATCTCAAGGCAGCTGGGACCACAGTCACCAAGAAAACCATTGGTAACACATTACGCCGTAATGGATTAAAATCCTGCAGTGCCCGCAAGGTCCCCCTGCTCAAGGAGGCACATGTACAGGCCCGTCTGAAGTTTGCAAATGTACATCTGGATGATTCTGAGAGTGATTGGGAGAAGGTGCTGTGGTCAGATTGAGCTCTTTGGCATTAACTCAACTCGCCGTGTTTGGAGGAAGAGAAATGCTGCCTATGACCCAAAGAACACCGTCCCCACTGTCAAGCATGGAGGTGGAAACATTATGTTTTGGGGGTGTTTCTCTGCTAAGGGCACAGGACTACTTCACCGCATCAATGGGAGAATGGATGGAGCCATGTACCGACAAATCCTGAGTGACAACCTCCTTCCCTCCACCAGGACATTAAAAATGGCTCATGGCTGGGTCTTCCAGCACGACAATGACCCGAAACATACAACCAAGGCAACCAAGGAGTGGCTCAAAAAGAAGCACATTAAGGTCATGGACTGGCCTAGCCAGTCTCCAGACCTTAATCCCATCGAAAACTTATGGAGGGAGCTGAAGATCCGAGTTGCCAAGCGACAGCCTCGAAATCTTAATGATTTACAGATGATCTGCAAAGAGGAGTGGGCCAAAATTCCATCTAACATGTGTGCAAACCTCATCATCAACTACAAAAAACGTCTGACTGCTCTGCTTGCCAACAAGGGTTTTGCCACCAAGTATTAAGTCTTGTTTGCCAAAGGGATCAAATACTTATTTCTCTGTGCACAGTGCAAATAAATATATATAATTTTGACAATGTGATTTTCTGTTTTTTTTTTTTTTTATATATAATCTATCTCTCACTGGTAAAATGAACCTAGTCTAAAAATTCTAGACTGTTCATGTCTTTGACAGTGGGCAAACTTACAAAATCAGCAAGGGATCAAATACTTATTTCCTTCACTGTATGTATATATATATATATATATATCGGGTATACTATTAGCTTAGCCAGGGGCACGCAACTAGGTGGTAGGGAAGGGGGCGCCGGTGCAGAGCAGCTGATAGCTGCTGATAGGCGCCCTGTATGTCGGACACCAGCAGCAGTGAACAGCATTAGGAAGAGCCAGGAGTTCATGCGGCGGCGTTCTGACTAGGGTCTGTGACGGCCTGGGAGTGGACCAGTCCAGTCACCTGTCTTGTTACCTGACCGCACTGCTCCACTCCCGGGCTGTCACCGACCCAAGTCAGAAGGAACACATGGGCTAGGCAGTATATAGGAGGGGGTCCCGCCAGGATGATGCCACCCCCAGACGAAGAAATTTGCCGAAACGCGCGTTGGGTGTTGGCGTTCCTCCTATGCGAGACCATGACTTCAGGTATGTTGTTTAATTTTAATACTTGTTTGCATTTCATGCTGATGGTCTGATGTTATTTTGTTATTTTGTTATATAGATCTTGGAGTATATTACCTACAGTTTGATAACATGTGGCTATAGGCTTCATTACCTGCATTTTCTAGCACTTTATATTTGATCACCATCTCCATTTATAGCAACCACCTGATACATCTCTCATGTGGTATGGTTGTCCCTTCTGGACTCCGATACACATATCTTGTTATTTTGCATAAATATGCCCATTGTATCTATTCTGTTTGGTCTTGCATAGGCTGACGCCTTCTCATTGTGTGACTCATCTTTTTATTCTGTCATGTCTATTTGTAATAAAATGTATGTATTTTTACACCGTATCATTTTGTGCCGAAGTTGATCATTTTTTCAGTTTGTAGCGTTCTCCTAGTCGTTTATTTGATCAACGCACCAAGTTACACTTGGTCATTGCTACGGCTGTCTCATAGTGTTATAAATACGGATTGATATAATCCATTTACCTTCTGATGTTATATACTGTATCACTACTGTTTGAGTTAAATCCCTTCAGCCCTCCTTGGGTATAATTGGTTTACCCTCAGAAGGAACTCCGCCACTGCCTGCGCCGCATGACCTACTCGGCTCCACCGGTGAGTCACGTCAGGCAGAGCGGAGAGTAGTAGACCGGTAGGCTACCGCTCTCCGCTCTGTTTACAGTGTGGCGCTATTTACAAGGGGAGGGGAGTGTGGCTCTATTTACAAGGGGGTGGCGGGCTCTGTGTGGCACTATCTACAAGGAGGGCTGGGTTGGTGCTGTTTACAAGGGGGCTGTGTGTGGCGCTATCTACAAGGAGGGTTGTGTTTGGCACTATTTACAAGGGGCTGTTTACATGGGGGGCAGTGTGGCGCTATTTTACAAGGGGGGTCAGTGTGGCGCTATTTAGAAGGGTGTCAGTGTGGCGCTATTTACAAGGAGGGGCTGTGTGGTGCTATATACAAGTAGGGCTGTGTGGCATTATCTACAAGTGGGTGCTGTGTGTGGCACTATCTATAAAGGGGGGCATTTGTGTGGCACTATCTACAAGGGGGGCTGTGTGTGGCGCTATTTACAAGGGGCATTGTGCTGTTATCTACAACAGGGGGGGTCGTGTGGCGCTATCTACAACAGGGGAGCTGTGTGGCACTATCTGCATCAGGGGGGCTGTGTGGCGTTAACTACAAGGGGGGGCTGTGTGGAGCTATCTACAGGGGGCTGTGTGGCATTATATACAAGAGGGGGGCTGTGTGTGGCACTATCTACAGGTAGCTGTGCGTGGCGCTATCTACAGGGGGCTGCGTGGCATTATATACAAGAGGGGTCTGTGTGTGGCGCGATCTACTAGGGGGCTGTGTGTGGCGCTATCTACAAGGGGTCTGTGTATGGCACTATCTACAGGCAGCCGTGTGTGGCATTATCTACAAGGGGCTGTGTGTGGCCTCTTTAATTTATTTTCTTCTAATTTATTGTTATTGTAACTTCCTTATAGAACTATATCGCTTGTAAAATGTACAAATAGTTTTATGCCTGAGTTAATTAAAAAAATGTTGAAAAAAAAATTACACCTAATTGATTGGTTGAGCAAGCAAACACGGCGAGGGGGAAGGAGATGTCGGGAAAGAAGTTGGGTGGCGGGACGCCAATCTGAATCTTTGCCCCAGGTGCAGGAGAATCTAGCTATGTGTCACGTTGGGTACGTGGACCCACTGGGCCGTACGGCCTTGACGGTATGGCAGCTGGCCAACAGGACACAGGTCACAGTCTATCGTTCGTATAGTTTACCTGTGGTAGCTCAGACAGTAGCAAGAAAAGGCTTGGCTCGGACTAGGTAGCAGGCATGCTCCAGGCATGGTGTAGCAAAACAGGCGTGGTATACAGCACAGCACGACTTCAGCTCAACACGTTACTTGACCAGGATAGCACGGGATATAGATACAGGTAGCAGGAACGGGAAACACTGGGAACTGGGAAACACTAGGAGACCATTTGCTTAGACAAACTTGGATATTACAACAATGCTCAGGCATTGCAGGGAGAGGCACAGCCCTTCTTATAGCCCAGGGTGCTCTGGAAGCAATCAACTCAATCGCCCACCTGTGTGCGCTTTGGCTCCTTAAGTCTGGACTGAGCTCGCGAGCGCACCCTGGTGGTCACTGTGGAACAGGACGGCCGCATGTGCAGACATCTCTGGAGAGAAGGACGTCGACTGGATGGAAGAAGTTCGTAGTCAGCGACCACGGACGTTACATTACGCCTCTGGCTTAGCATAAGTTGTATGAAAAGTTAGTGTCGATTTAAGTCTCATCAAGTAGGAATTTGATTTTAGTCTACCTTAGACTCCAATTAGACAATGCAGCTAAGCCACTGTCTCTGATTATAGCCGTGCACTAATGGAGCATAGCTAAAAAGCAGACAAGCAGCCAACCCTGAAGAAAATAAATAAGGAAAGTATTATGCAAGGATTTTTAAGAATTTTCTGATTATTACTGGATATCCGTTTTTTAAAAGTATTTTATATAAAACTTAGCAAGGCATTGTTTAAAGGGGTATTAGACATATATGGCATATCCACAGCTCTGGGACCGCACCTTATCAATAACGGGGTTATAGGTGCAGGTCATGTGGATATATGTCTAAATTAGGGATAACCCTTTAAGAACTCTTGGGGTTTCATCTGTCCCATGCACAAAATATTGCCTCAAATTTGGAATGTCAGAATATACTGTAGTATTTAGATTTCCCATCACTAAAGTCCAAGCTAAAACCATTAAAAACAACAACAAAAAAACCAACAGAACATTCTCCGTTCATTCTGCATTTGGACGGAAAGCATTCTCAAGGCATTGATCTTCCATTAGATTGGCAGATGATGAAACATGATTTATCACTCCAGAGAATATGCGTCCACGGGTCCTCATGAACAGTTCTTGTGCTGATGTTGCTTACAGAGGCAGTTTATTAGTGTTGCAGTCAAGGACAGATTTTATTGTATATGCTACATGCTTCAACACTGGGGACCACTCTAGCAGGACAGATATTTGATTAATTGACTTGTTGAAGAGGCACGTCTAAAGTCACGGAGATATTCAGTATTGCTAATGTTTGTCTATGGAAACCCCATGAATACATTATTGGTTTTATGCACATGTTATTTTTTCTCTGCTGTTAATGGCTATGACTGTAGTGGCTGAACCTGCTATATTAGTAGTGCTGTTCACAACCTTTTGACAATGCAGTAGATCATTTCATGTGTTTCTACAGTTAGAGATGACCATATTTTAGATCCAAATTACATCGTTGGAATAATAGTATAGAATATATGAATCTTATGAATAAGATAGAATGTGCCTACTGTACTGTGGATAAAATAACATAGGATAAGTCAGGGATGTGACTCCACAGGGTACTGAGGTTGCAGTCACACCGGACCCTGGAGCCTGAAGGAGCCAAGGATCCTTAGGCAGGATTAAATTAGTCCATCACTACTGAAAAAGTGACAGGTCTTCCTGCTGATGTCTTCTTAGGAACCCCTCAAGTTGGTACCAAGGAACCCCAGAGGTTCCGGGAACCCTGGTCTGGAGAAACTAATTTACTATATGGATATATACCTCAATCATATTGAGCCCAAATTTTACATTTCCTGATAGAAAATGTTAAAAAGCTGTACAATTTTAAATTAATTTTTTTGTTTTAACATTGACAATCTGCTATTATACAGGATGACTTTGTCTGTGCAAAGCTGAAGAATTCATCACCAGTGTATGTAGCTTTTATATTTGATAGAATATATGGATAATGTATACCCTGCGTTAAATTAAAAGAATATTAGAGATCAACAAGGAGCTTTGTCACCATTTCAAAGCACAAGGACAGAGACCAAGCTATAAGATCAAATAACTCCCAGGTTTCTTCTAATATTGATCATTTATGGTACGGGATACAATATTTCTTTATAAGCGGATTCCTGTGTGGCCGACTTCCTTCTACCTGTCTCAACACTGCCGCTGGCCTCTCCATATCGGCACGCAAGCTATGCTATATCTTAAAGGGACAGCCCTTTTTCAGCTGGTCGATGCCCAGCATTTGGCTCATCACCTCTGATCATTTAAACCTGCTAAGAACTTTCACACCATGCCTGGGGTTCTTTGGATTATGTCCATTTGTAAAAAAAATGGGTTGTTTGCTATTTTGGATTTGACCCAGGTTGTTTCCTGAATCTGCATTTGGATTGCTGCCTACACTGACCTGTATCTGTCTTATTGTGTTGCATGCACTCTGTTTGCCCTGATCTTGGATTTGTGATCTGTTTATCTATTCTGGTACTACATTTGGAGGCCCCATGAGAGGCGTGGAAAAGAGAATATTATGATGGAGCGTGGCCTGACTGCCGATGGCTCCGGTCACTTGAAGTGTGAGCTCCGTCTTCTCTGCCTCAAATAGCAGCACACTCTGACTTGATCCGTTTTGGATCTACTATCTACCTAAGCATCCCAGCTTCACTATGCCTCGAGGGAAAGGTAGGAAAACTGTCTCTCCAAAAAAGTTAACAGAGCTTTTCGTTAAAGGGCCTACTCCTGGACCTTCCTCCACCCGCGTGGCGTCGTCACAAATGGCGATTTCTCCTGCATGCCAATTGTCTGACCTATCCGGACTTGTGGAAAGAGGTGAGCATTCTGATTCGGTTATATCTAAAGATGTCATGCAATCTATGCTTAACTCATTACGCACTTCTCTACTACTAGATTTTAAAACTATGATGTGGACATGAAAAAAGATTTATCAGAACTAGGAGACAGAATGGCTCATATTGAAAATCTGATGGCGGAATACGCTAATTCACATAATGAACTGATTGATGTGCATGCTGTGCTAGAGGAGGAGGTAAATCAGCTCAGGAGCAAAGTATGTGATCTGGAAGATAGATCCAGAAGGAATAATGTGCGTATCAGGGGTATACCTGAATCGATTCCTGATTCTGAACTTGACTCATATTTTCAAAAGTTGATGCAAACGATTCTGCCAAATCTCAGTGTTTTGGATCTTACTGTGGATAGAATTCATAGGCTCCCCAAGCCCAAACATTTGGCACCCTGGGTGCCTAGAGATACTCTAGCTAGAGTACATTTCTTTAAGATCTACTTCTAAAACATCTGAGGAGGAACCCTGAGGAATATGGAGATATATCGTTGTACGTTGATCTCTCAGCTGCCATGCTAGCCCGCTGGATGGAATTCACTGGTGTGACAAAAATTTTGAGGGGCTCTCGTATTCCTTATAAATGAGGTTTCCCTGTGAAGCTTGTTATCCACAAAGAGGGATTTTTGTTTACCTGTAATACTCCGGATCGAGCTGAAGACCTGATGCGTTCGTGAAAATGAATGCCATTACATCAAAGGTCACCTTCAATTAGATCTTCAAATGCTAGCAAAGTGGATGCAGATTGGGCTACAGCTTGAAGGAACTCATATATTTGAGGAAATATCGGACTCACTCTGTCTTTCGTTGGACCCTATCTTACTCGCAAGCCTGCGAGCTACTGATTCCCAGTATACTAATATTCATTAGTAATTTGTAATGTTCGTGGCTATATGGTTTTCCAGTGTTCTTACAATTATGTGTTTATTGTCAGCTATACACCGTTCCAAATTATTATGCACATTGGATTTAAGTGTCATAAACCTTTAATTATTAGTTTTCAATTAAACTCATGGATGGTATTGTGTCTTAGGGCTCTTTGGATCATTGTAATCAATCTCAGACACCTGTGATAATTAGTTTGCCAGGTGTGCCCAATCAAAGGAAAACTACTTAAGAAGGACGTTCCACATTATTAAACAGGACTCAGGTTTCAAGCAATATGGGAAAAAAAAAAGGATCTCTCTGCTGCCGAAAAGCGTGAAATAGTGCAATACCTTGGACAAGGTATGAAAACATTGGATATTTCAAGAAAACTTAAGCGTGATAATTGTACTGTGAAAAGATTTGTGGCTGATTTAGAGCACAGACGGGTTCGTTCAGATAAATGCATAATGAGGAAGGTTTCTGCCAGACAAATTAATAGGATTAGGAGAGCAGCTGCTAAAATGCCATTGCAAAGCAGCAAACAGGTATTTGAAGCCGCTGATGCATTTTGAGTTTTTTACTTCTAAAAAAAAATCTGTTATCATTAGGAGATTTGTTCAATAAAATTTGCATTATACGCTAACGGTTGATGGCTTGAAGATTATACTGACTGTCATTTGCATCGACTATTTAGTAAAATCAGCGAAAAATAACATTTGCATAATAATTTGGAACGCGGTGTATCTACTGCTTATGTTTATGGGTCTGGAGCATACACTTCCATAAAGAGTGGGATCAATACACTTGATAATGGTGATTAAACTGTTAGTGACCGCCCCATAGTATTTTACGGCAGCCACTAACAGGCTTTATTCCGATGCAATAGCAGGGAGCCCTGCTTTAACGGATGAGATCGATATCAGTATTGATCTCACCCGTTTAAACCCCTCAGGTGCGGCGCTCAATAGCGAGCGCCGCATCTGAGTGGTTTTGGAGAGAGGGAGGGAGCTCCCTCTCATCCCACCGGCACCCGGCGATAAGATCGTCGGGTGCCGGTGTCTTCTGTGGCAGCCGGGGGGCCTAAAAAAGGCCCCCAGGTCTGCCTGCAGTGAATGCCTGCTAGGTCATGCCAGAGGCATGGCCTAGCAGATGCCTGTCCGTTTTACACGGACAGGCATAATACACTGCAATACAGAAGTATTGCAGTGTAATATAAATGCGATCGGACAATCGCATAGCGAAGTCCCCTAGTGGGACTAGTAAAAATATATAAAATAAAAGTTTAGTAAAAAGTGAAAAAAAAAAGTGACAAAACAAAAGAAAAACCCACTTTTTCCCCTTACAAACTGCTTTATTATTAAAAAACAAACAAAATAAAGTAAAAAATTTACACATATTTGGTATCGGCGCATCCGTAACAACCCCAACTATAAAGTTATTACATCATTTAACCTGCACGGTGAACGTCGTAAAAAATAAAAAAAAAACAATGCAAAAATTGCTATTTTCTTTGAATCCTGCCTTAAAAAAAATGTGATAAAAAGTGATCAAAAAGTCGCATCTACTCCAAAATGGTACCAATAAAAACTAGCCCACATAAAACTGCATCGACAAAAAAATAAAAAAGTTATGGCTCTTCAAATATGGAGATACAAAAACAAATAATTTTGAAAAAAAAATTGTTTTTACTGTGTAAAAGTAGTAAAACATACAAAATCTATATAAATTTGGTATCGTTTCAATCACAACAACCCGCTGAATAAAGTTATTGTGTTATTTATACCACACGGTAAACGGCGTACATTTAAGATGCAAAAAAGTGTGGCAAACTTGCAGTTTGTTTTCTATTCCCCACAAAAAAAAGTTAATAAAAGTTAATCAATAAATTCTATGTACCCCAAAATGGTGCTATTAAAATTACAACTTGTCCCGCAAAAAACAAGACCTTATACAGCTATGTCGACGCAAAAATAAAAAAGTTATAGCTCTTTGAATGAGACCATGGAAAAACGTAAAAAATAGCTTGTCATAAAGGTCTAAAATAGGCTGGTCATTAAGGGGTTAAGATATTATCACTTAACGTGAGGGGATTGAATTCTAAGGCCCCATGCACACGACAGAACAATGTGTCCGTGATTGCGGACCGTAATTACAGTCCGCAATTACAGACCAATTCACTTCTATTGACCACGGACACCTTGCCGTATATTTGCGGGAAGGTGTCCGGGCCGTAGAAAGCCTCCACAAAAGATAGGACATGTCCTATCGTCTGCTTTTTACGGACCATGCTCCAAATCTTTGTATGGGAGCATGGGCCGAATATGCGGGTGGCTGTCCGCGGCCGCCAGTGGCCAGCCGTGCCAGTAATCGTGATTATGGGCACGGCCGTATGCATTGGCCCTAAGTCTGACGTAGCATGTATTCAAGAATCACACTTGTTATCTATCGATTGCTTTAGAGTTGCACATAACCAGTTTCCTTATATTGTACATTCAACATCTGATGCTAAAAAAGGTGGGGTGTATATAATAGTGAAAAATACTTTAGCTTTAGTGGTTGACCACACGTTTATTGATATTGGTAAATTTATAATTTTTATATGCACCATAAATAGCCAGAAATTCACCATTGTTTCTGTATACGCTCCAAATGACACTGAGACTAGATTCCTTAAAATGTTACTTAACCCCTTAATGACCAGCCTATTTTGGACCTTAATGACCAAGCTATTTTTTACGTTTTTCAATCGTCGCATTCCAAGAGCTATAACCTTTTTCTTTTTGCGTCGACATAGCTGTATAAGGTCTTGTTGTATTTTTTAATAGCACCATTTTTAACTTTTATAAACTTTTTTTTGGGGGGGAATAGAAAAAAATCTGAAATTTCGCCACTCTTTTTTGCGTCCTAAATCTACGCCGTTTACCGTGTGGTATAAATAACACAATAAATTTATTCAGCGGGTTGTTACGATTGCAACGATACCAAATTTCTATAGTTTTTGTATGTTTTACTACTTTTACACAGTAAAATCACTTTTTTTTCTAAATTATTTGTTTTTGTGTCTCCATATTTGAAGAGCCGTAACGTTTTTATTTTTTCGCGGATGCAGTTGTATGAGGGCTTTTTTTTTGTGGGAAGACTTGTAGTTTTTATTGGTACCATTTTGGAGTAGATGCGACTTTTTCATCACTTTTTAATCACATTTTCAGGAACAGCAATTTTTCAGCGTTCACCGTGCGGGTCAAATAATGTAATAGATTTATAGTCGAGGTCGTTACGGACGCGGCGATACCAAATATGTGTAACTTTTTTACTTTATTTTGGTTTTTTAATAGTAAAGCAGTTTGTAAGGGGAAAAAGTGGGTTTTTCATTTTTTTTTCACATTTTTTTTATGAACTTTATTAAACTTTTTTTTTTACTTTTTTACTAGTCCCACTAGGGGACTATAATATGCGATTCTGCGATTGCTATTATAATACACTGCAATACTTCTGTATTGCAGTGTATTATGCCTGTCCGTTTAAAACGGACAGGCATCTGCTAGGTCATGCCTCCGGCATAATCTAGCAGGCATTCGCTCCAGGCAGACCTGGGGGCCTTTATTAGGCCCCCGGCTGCCATTGGAGACACAGACACTCGGCGATTGTATCGCCGGGTGTCGGTGGGGGAGAGAGGGAGCTCCCTCCCTCTCTCCAAATCCACTCAGATGTGGTGCTCGCTATTGAGCACCACATCTGAGGGGTTAAACGGGTGAGATCGATACTAATATTGATCTCACCCGGCAGAGCAGGGATGCTCCTAGCCCTCAGCTGCCTCGTCTATGGCATCGGAAAATAAGGCCCGTTAGTGACCGACGTAGAAACACGATGGGCCGGTCACTAACGGGTTAAGAATGTCAGGGAACATAGGGTGGGTCATCTGATAATCTGCGCTGATTTTAATGTCCCTGATTATAGAGGAATTGATACTTCTTCTGCATCCCGGCAGGCCAGAGGAGAGATAGGTTATTTGCTTAGAGAAGAAAACGTGCATGATCTGTGGCGTTATCATCATACGAATGAGGTAGACTATACATACGTTTCTCCTGGGCATTCGTCCTACTCTAGGATAGATTACTTTGTAGTTGGTTCCTCCTGTTTACCTATATGTAAAGAGACATCCATAGGAGATATTACATGGGCAGATCATGCCCCGATATCTTTGTTGGTAGAGGAACAATTCAAGACATCACCACCGTATGTTTGAAGATTGAACTCTTCCCTTCTTAAGGGGGTTTTACACATGATGGTTATTGGGCAGACGAGCGTTCATATAACACTCGTTGCCGATAATTGCCCTGTGTAAAAAGGGCAGCGATCAGCAGATGAATAAGCAAATAGATCCGTGAGTGCTGGCTCGCATCTCCTTCCTATGAGACGCCAGCACTCACTTCCGCTCCGCACCGCTGTGTCCCGTAGGGTGCGCGCGCAGGCGGGTGCCTGCTCTTAAAGGGCCAGCGCGTGCACAAATGGGAGTCATCATCATCAACTGCCATGATTCCCTGGTCTATAAAAAGGGTCCTGCGCTTCTGATCCTTGCCTGAGCGTTGTTGATTTATCCCATGTCTGTCTTGCAAATGGTCCCTTAGTGTTATCTCGTTCCTGTTGTTACCCGTGCCCTGTTACCTGTATCCTGTATCCCGTGCTGTGTTCTTTTTCCTGAGCCTGTATTGTTGGAGTCGTGTTTCTCCGCATCTGCTGTCATCTGCCACATCCTGTGTCATCTGCCACGTCCTGTGTCATCTGCCACGTCCATTGTGATCCGCCATCTGCCACTTCTGGCATAACATGCTACACCCACCTCCATCCGTGCCAAAGCCTTGACTATTGTCTGAATTATTCAGGTACCCTAGTACGGGACTTGTATTGCTAGGATACTCTGTTGTTTGGCCAGCTGCCTCCCCGCTACGGCGGTGCGGCCTCGTGGGTCCACATACCCACAGACTGTGGCAGTACGCTCAGGCCATGGACCCCGCTGGTCAACCTGAGACCTTGACGACACAAGCCATGCTGGCTGAGATGCAAGACCTTCAGTCATGGCAAGACCAACTCCTCCTGTCGGTGAATGCCATTGCTCATCGGCTGGTTGCTCTAACCACAGTTGTCACCGCACCCATTCCTGCTGTTCCACCAGCTACACTTCCTGTCTGTACCAGTGCCGATCCCCTATGCTTCTTGCCGCTACCTCCTCGCTATGATGGAGACACGAGGGCCTGCCAGGGATTCCTGAATCAGTGTCAGATCCACTTCAGACTACATGCCAGGGCCTTCTCTTCTGATGACGCCAGGATCGCCTTCATCATCTCTCTCCTTACTGTCAAAGCCCTGGCATGGGCAAATCCTCTGTGGGAACATCAGGGACCAGAGACCCATGACTTGCAGTGCTTTTTACAGACTTTTCCGTTCGATATTTGAGGAACCTGTGAGAGTTTCTTCTACTGCTACATCCCTGCTGACCCTACACCAGGGAGACCTCTCCGTGGGTGAGTGTGCCATACAGTTTTGTACCCTGGCTGCTGAATTAACTTGCAACAATGTGGCTTTGGTAGCCACATTATGGCAGGGACTGACGTCTGGGTTTAAAGACGGGCTAACCACTCGCGATTTGCCACCTACCCTGGACAATCTCATCCTACTAGCCACCCGGCTTGACATATGGATCCGAGAGCATTCCCAAGAAGTTCTCCGGGAGAGAGGATTTCCTAGGATGGATTCTACTTTCCAGCAATCCCTACTATTCTCCTCAGTCATCCTATCAGAGGATTCTATGCAGATGGACCGAGTCAAATTGTCTACATAGGAGAGACAACGCAGACGCACTTCTGGACTTTGTCTGTATTGCGGCCTCAGAGGCCACAGTGTGCGTTTGTGTCCCCAGAGGCCAGAGAGACCCCAGTGCCTAGGATTGGTTGGAGAGACAACCCTAGGTGGAACGGTACCTAATAAAGCATTCTGTTCCAAGTTGACCATTCCTGTGACTATAGTATCCGGCGAGAGGACGCATCAGGTTTCTGCCTATCTGGACTCCGGGTCCGCGGCAGACTTCATTTTCAAAAGGGGCTAGTGGATCATCTCCAGTTGCCCAAAGTTTCACTGGAGACATCTTTGGCTGTTGAATCGGTGAATGGACTGCCTCTGCCCAATCCGATCGTATCTAAGACCAAGCCGCTGAAGCTCCAAGTTGGAGCCCTTAATTCTGAACTAATTTAATTTCTTGTTTTGCCCAAAGCCATCAATCCTGTTCTCCTGGGCCTGCCTTGGCTTTGACTGCATGCCCCAGTCCTGGACTGGAGTTCCGGATTGGTTCTCCATTGGGGCTCCAAGTGCCTCAGTCGCTGTCTGTTGCAGATCCATCCTACCCAGCCTCCTCTGTCTCAGTCATTGGCGGGACTGCCCGCCTATTTCGCTCAGTTTGCAGATGTCTTCAGCAAGATGGAGGCTGAGACGCTGCCTCCACATCGGACTTATGACTGCCCCATTGAACTGGTTCCAAATATCTCTCTCCCCCTTGGACGAGTATATCCTCTCTACTTGCCAGAGACTCTATCCATGTCGGCCTAAATCAAGGAGAATTTGGAGAGGGGTTTTATACCCGTATAATAACCACACGAGTGAGTCCACCACTTCCACACCATTCTACATTGTGTACAGTCAACATGCTAGAGTTCCTCTTCCTGTGTTGACTACTTCTCAGGTAACCGCTGCTAACTTTCTGAAAATCTGGCATCAGACCCGGTCCTCTATTTTGCTGGCAGTCGATCGCATGAAGCAAACAGCGGATAGAAAAAGAAGAAAGCCGCCTCTGTATCTTCCAGGTGCCAAAGTCTGGCTGTCCTCACGGAACATTCATTTAAAGGTGCCTTCATACAATTTTGCTCCCAGGTTCCTTGGACCTTTCGAGATATTGCAACAGATAAACCCTGCCTCCTATAAGATTCGGCTGCCTCCTACCCTCAGAATCCCCAACTCCTTTCATGTGTCCCTCCTGAAGCCTGTGGTCCTGAACAGCTACAGTAAGACTCCCAGTCCTGCAATTGCTCCCAGCGGTTCATCCGATGTGTTTGAGGTATTGGAGATCCTGGATTGCAAAAGGGTAGGAGGAAGGACTTTCTATTTGGTGGACTGGAGAGGGTTTGATCCTGAGGAGATGTCCTGGGAGCCGGAGGAGAACCTCAGTGCCCCTGCTCTCATTAAGAAGTTTCTCTCTCACTCTGGCCCCAAGAAGAGGGGGCGTAAGAGGGGGGATACTGTAGCGTCCATAGCCGCAGACCGTCGGGTTTACTCACACCCTGGCGCCCGCAGCCATGGATCCGTGAGCGCTGCCTCTCGTCTCTTTCCTAGGAGACACCAGCGTTCACTTACGCTCTGGTCCGCTGTGTCCTGTAGGGTGCGCTTGCATGCTCATGCCCACTCTTAAAGGGCCAGCGCGTGCACAAATGGGAGTCATCATCATCAACTGCCATGATTCCCCGGACTATAAAAGGGCCCTGCCCTTCTGATCCTTGTCTGAGCATTGTTGGTTTATCCCATGTCTGTCTTGCAAATGGTCCCTTAGTGTTATCCCGTTCCTGTTGTTACCTATGCCCTGTTACCTGTATCCTGTGCTGTGTTCTTTTTCCTGAGCCTGTAGAGTTGGAGTCGTGTTTCTTTGCATCTGCTGTCATCTGCCACGTCCTGTGTCATCTGCCACGTCCTGTGTCATCTGCCACGTCCAGTGTGATCCGCCATGTCTGGCGCAACCTGCGGCACCTGCTGTCATCTGCCACGTCTGGCGTAACCTGCCTGACCCACCTCCATCTGTGCCAAAGCCTCGGCTACAGCCTGGAGTATTCAGGTACCCTAGTACAGGACTTTGTATTGCTTTGTTGTTTGGCCAGCTGCCTTCCCGCTACAGCGGTGCAGCCTAGTGGGTCCACATACCCACAGACCGTAACACCGATGAAAGATATGTCGTTGATCGGTGCTCACTACACCGGCCGACTACAGGTGCAAAATGCCCTTTAGACTGCCTACCTTCAAAGACGAGATTTTATCTCATTTAAGGGTATTTTTCTTGATCAATGATCTAATAAAATATTTATGAGAGGCATATGCATTAAATAAGCAGTTTTCTTGTTGACAAAAATTACTCAGAAGGAAACGGAAAATAAGAGTTCTCCATCTCAGACTCTAACTAACCCCCTTATGCAATTGCATACTAAATTACTCTCTGTATTATTGAATACGTACGAACGTAATATAAGGTAATGTAGAACTAAATATTATGCCATGGGAGATCGTGCAGGAGCTCTTCTAGCGAATAGAGTTAATAAACAGTCAGCTAAATCTAAGATTGAATACCTAGAGGATCCCAATGGTTCTAAAATTAGAAATCCCATTGACATTGCTAATTTATTTGCGCAATATTATGCTGGTTTGTATAATCTGAAATCGGATCCCCACACATACCAACCCTCTAAGTCGGACATTAAAACTTCTTAGATTCATTACAACTCCCTTCAGTTTCTCAGGCCCAATTAGATTTGTTAAATTCCCCATTTGGACTTTGCTGAGATTCGCCATGTATTTAGATCGTACGCTATACACAAAGCTCCAGGTTCCAATGGCCTATCGAACGATTATAATAAAATTTTTGCAGACGAATTGTCACCATATTTATTACGACTAAACCTTTCTTGGCAAAACTCAGGTTCTATTTCCAAATTGGGATCTAAAGCAATTATTTAATCCTTGCCTAAACCAGGGAATATCCAATTAAACCAAAGAACTTTAGACCTATAGCGTTGCTAAACTGTGATTTAAAAATGTACTCAAAGTTGTTGGCTTTTCGTCTGCAGAAAGTTATTCCTACTCTGATCTCTCAGGATCAAATGGGATTTGTAGCGGTCAGGCAGTCTAAGGACAGTGCAAGGCGTATGTTGAATCTCTTACAAGTGGTTGAGATGTCCAAGGTTCCGAGTGCATGAATGTCTTTAGATGCAGAGAAAGCATTTGACAGGGTGCACTGGGGATATCTGGACGCTGTTCTTTCTAAATTTTGTTTTGTGGGAGACATCAAAAAAGCTATTATGGCTTTATATGTTTCTCCTAATGCGAAGGTTTTGGCATCAGGATTTTTATCATCTAGTATTGATATTAGTAATGGTACCCAGCAGGGATGTCCGTTATCTCCAGTAATATTTGTTTTGGTTATGGAATCTTTGGCGGAGCTTATTCGTTCACATGAAGGGGTATCGGGTATCCAGGTAGGGAAGAGTTTCATTATCTGGGCCTATACGCTGATGATGTTATTATCACATTCACTCAACCGGAATCTTCTATTCCGGCTATAATGGGGGTGTTAGACAGCTTTTCTAAAATATCATACTATAAGCTAAATTCTTATTATGCCGCTTTTCATGTCAGGTAGCTTGTTATGATTGTTACAACAAGTGTATTCCTTTGTATGGGTGACTAATGGCCTTCCTTATTTGGGGGTGGAATTGTCCTTTCCCACTAGTACTTTGATATATCACAATGTTGATATTCTGATTAAACATCTTCAAGGAGACTTGGAGAGGCCAGCTGAAATAGATTTATCTTGGATTGCAAGGATAAAAAAAATTTTTAATGATGTATTTGCCAAAGATTCTATATGTTATGGGATGCCTTCCGTATAATTCTCTAACAAACACATTAGTAAACTACAAGCTTTGGTGGGGAAGTTTGTGTGGGCTAATAGACTTCCAAGAGTGTCTAGAAGGATATTATATTTACCTATCAAATCGGGAGGCATGGGTGTTCCTAACATTTCTTTGTACCATAGGGCTTCTTTAATTGACGCATTAAATGAGTGGTGGAATCCTGATTCTGATCATAAATGGATTCAAATACAGAAATCTTTTACTAAATTTGACTCTACTAGAGTTCTCTTGGATGAGGAATGTTTAAAATTGACTGATATTTGTGTTCCCCTCTCCTCTATGCAGGCTACTTTGGATATTTGTTAAAAACTAAAAGCTCACATTCATATTACCTTTAAACATATATCTTTAAAAAGTTTGTAATATCATATACCTCACTCTAACTTACAGTTATGGAGTCAACAGGGAATAGATACTATAGGTAAACTATATTGTGACTCATTATTTGGGCTGTTTGAAGACCAGAGTCGAGAGGAAAACTTGCAGACAGTGATATTTTATCAATATTTTCAAATTCTACACGCTCTCCAACATTGCTCGCAACCACAAGCTATTTGTTTGCCTTACAATGTTCAGAAGTTCGTCTATGGATCATCGCTGGCCTACAGAACACTTCTGCGCGGCAATGTGTGGCTTCACATTGGAAGTTTACTCAAGCTCCTACTATTTCTGAACTATGTATTAAAGTTAATTCTCATATGCATTATGAGTTTTCATTAGATTATCATGAATCTCAGTTAAATAAACTTAAATTACACTGGCATTCATGGTTAAAATGCTCACTATCTCTTCTCCCACGAGAATATAAAAGTTTATGACAATGTATTTTGTTTATATTCTGAAACAAATTAAAATTTATTGGAGAAAAAAATAAAAAGAGTTTACAAAATCCCATTGACTCTGCCACTAGGTTTAGACACAGCCAAATCTAATAGTGACAAAGTGGGTCCACGCTCCTGTCCTGAGGACTAACCATGACAAACACACACCTCAGCTGCAGAATTGTAACCCCTTGATGACCACGGCCATGGACGTCTTGCGGCTGTGCTGCGTCATCCCCCTGTGAGGCACTGGCACTCACTTCCGGGTATCGAAGTGACCGCTCTTAAAGGGTCAGCGGACGCACCTGAAAATCATCATCATCAACTCATAAACTCCTGGACTATAAGAGGGTCACCTCCCTTCTTATCCTCGCCTGAACGTTGTTGTTGTTTCCCTTAGTCTGTCTTGCAAATGGTCTCCTAAGTGTCTTCCAGCTTCCCAGTGTTTCCCATTTCTGTATACTGTATCCTGTTTCCCGTGCTATCGGTACGGTACCATCCTGGTCTACTGCCATGCTGAGCTGTTGTTGTGCTGTGCTGCATCTCCACGCCTGTTCTACTACTCCACGCCTGACGTCTACCTGCTGCCTGGTCCCAGCCGAGCCTGCCTTGCTACTGTCTATACTGCCTCAGGTACCCTTTTCTAGACTATAGACTCTGTACCATACCTGCTTGGCCAGCTGCCATCCCGCTACGCGGTACGGCCCAGTGGGTCCATACCCCACCTTGTGACAGTACGCTCAGGCCATGGACTCCGCTGGTCAATTTAAGGGCATATCACCCTCCCAAGCCATGCAGGCGGACCTGCAGGATCTCCGAACAACACAGGATCAACTTCTTGTAGCAGTAGACTCCATGGTGCAGCAGCTAGGGACGTTAACTGCTTCCATTTCCTCTATACAAGCTCCTCCGACCGACCCCCCTGCTACTTCTCCTGGCGGTTCCAGTTCGGATTCCGGGTTCTCGCTGCCATTACCTTATCGGTTCCATGGAGACGCAAGTACGTGCAGGGGATTTCTGAACCAATGCTATATCCATTTTTCCCTGCACGCCCGAGCATTTTCCGTCGGACGGAACCAAGATCGCCTTCATCGTGTCCCTACTTGCTGGCAAGGCCCTGGCATGGGTGAATCCAATCTGGGAACGACAGGGTCTCGAGACTCGAGACTTCCAGGGGTTTGTGCGGTTGTTCCATACTGTTTTTGAGGAGCCAGGACGTGTTTCGTCGGCAGCCATGTCAATCTTCAACCTTCGCCAAGAGGACTCCTTCGTGGGCAAATACACCATCCAGTTCCGGACCCTGGCGGGAGAGCTGTCCTGGAACAATGAGGCCTTGATGGCATCCTTCTGGCAAGGCCTGTCGCCCAGGATCAAGGTCGAACTTGCTGCCCGAGACCTACCACCTGCCTTGGACGACCTGATTCTGCTGGCTACTTGGATAGATATAAGGCTCAGGGAGAGGTCTCATGAGATGCAACAGGAGAGACGGCTTCCTAGATTGGTGCCCAACTTTCAACAACCCATCTTGCCTTCATCTACTGCTACGCCAGAGGTGCCGATGCAGGTGAATTGCCTAAAATTGTCTATAAAAGAGAAACAGCGCAGGCACACCTCTGGTCTCTGTCTGTATTGTGGCCTCGCTGGCCATGTCATGCATCTGTGTCCACAGAAACAAAAAAAAAAACAACGCCTAGGTTTGGTTGGAGAGACAACCCTGGGCGCTACTGCATTTAATCGTGAACTCTCTTCCAAACTGTTTATTGCCGTGACTATCGTCGCTGGCGAGAGGCTCCATCCGGTTTCTGCCTACCTGGACTCATCCGTCAAGACCTTGTGGATCTTATCCAGTTGCCCACGGTCCACCTGGAAAGGCCGTTGATCGTTGCCTCAGTAGATGGACTGCCTTTGCCTAATTCAATTTTTTTCCATTACCAAGCCATTGAGACTTCAAGTGGGAGCTCTTCACACAGAGCTCATCTCCCTGTTTGTTCTGCCCAAGGCCATCAACCCCGTGCTGCTGGGTTTGCCTTGGCTCCATTTGCTTGCCCCAGTCCTGGATTGGAACTCTGGAGAGGTTCTCCAGTGGGGTCCCAAGTGTCTCGACCGCTGTCTGGGTCATATCCATCAACTGCAGTCTTCTCGGCATCAGTCATTGGCAGGGTTGCCTCTGTGTTTCTCTCAGTTCGCTGATGTCTTCGACAAGAAAGAAGCATCGTGCCTATGATTGTCCGATCGACTTGGTTCCCGATTCATCCCCTCCTCGCGGTAGAGTATACCCTCTCTCACTACCAGAGACTCAGTCTATGTTGACCTACATTAAGGAGAATCTGGAGAGGGGCTTTATTCGTAAATCCTCATCCCCGGCCGGAGCCGGGTTCTTCTTTGTCATCCCTGCATTGACTACCGAGGCCTCAATCGCATCACGGTGAAGAACAGGTACCCTTTGCCTTTCATTTCGGAACTGTTCGATCGCATACGGGGGGCAATTTTTTTTTCTAAACTGGACTTGCGTTAGGCCTACAACCCGATTCGGATTCGCCAGGGTGACGAGTGGAAGACCACATTTAATACTCGTGACGGGCACTATGAATACCTAGTGATGCCCTTCGGCCTGTATTACGCCCCCGCGGAGTTTGAAAAATTTGTCAATGAAATTTTTCCTGATCTCCTCTATATCTGTGTTATGGTGTATCTCGATGACATTTACATTTTTTTCCCCAGATCCTGTAACTCATCAGTCATGTCTGCCAGGTGTTGCTTCATTTAAGGGAGAATCATCTTTACGCCAAGTTGGAGAATTGCATGTTTGAAAAAAGATCTCTTCCCTTCCTGGGCTACATCATGTCCGATCAGGGCCTCAAAATGGACCCTGAGAAGGTAAAGGCTGTCCTGGAGTGGCCACGCCCCCAAGAATTAAGGGTCATACAACGCTTCCTGGGACTCGCCAACTTCTACCGGCTGTTCATCCCCAACTCTGTCATTGACAGCCTCCATCTCTTCCCTCACAAAGAAGGGTATGAATGCCAAAATGTGGACTCCGGAGGCTGAAGCCGCATTTGAGACCCTGAAAAAAGCCTTCACGTCTGCCTCTATACTTCACCACCCTGATGTGTCCCTACAGCTTTCTTTAGAGGTGGACGCTTCCTCTGTTGGTGCTGCTGCACTGTTGTTCCAGAGAGGCTCTAAAGGCAAGACTGTGGTATGTGGCTACTATTCCAAACTGCTTTCTTCCGCAGAGCGCAACTACTCGATTGGGGATCAGGAGTTACTGGCCATCAAGCTGGCCCTGCAGGAGTGGAGACACCTACTGGAACGCGCAGTCCATCCTATACTGGTCTTCACGGATCACAAGAATCTGACCTATTTACAGACCGCTCAACGGTTGAATCCTCGTCAAGCCAGGTGGTTGTTATTCTTTGCTCAATTCCGGTTCAAACTCCACTACCGACCTGCCGACAAGAATGTGAGGGCCGATGCCTTGTCTAGGTCATTAGAAACAGAGGATACTGTGAAGTCTCCACAGAATATTATTGATCCTTCCTGCATCTTCTCTGTGAACCCTCTGCAGGTTAGAGACATTCCTCCAGAAAGAACTTTTGTACGTCTGGCAGACAGAGGAAGAATCCTTCGCTGGGGTTACAGCTCCAAGCTGGCAGGTCACGCGGTGACTCGTAAGACCCAACACCTAATCGCCCAAATACGTCAGGGACTTCGTCTCCTCATGCACGGTAAGCGCAGCTAATAAAGTTGCCCACTCCAGACCAGCTGGTCTTCTCTAACCACTGCCTGTGCCCGATGCCCCCTGGCAGCATGTTGCAATGGACTTTGTCACGGATCTCCCTCTCTCTGCGGGTTGCAGTGTGATCTGGGTGGTGGTGGATCGATTCTCTAAAATGGTTCATTTTTTTCCCCTGACTGGCCTGCTGCTGCTCGACTGGCTGACCTCTTCATACAACACATCTTCCGTCTGCATGGCTTGCCCCTGCATATTGTTTCGGATCGAGGGGTCCAGTTCACTTCGAAGTTTTGCAGAGCACTCTGCCGTCTCCTCGGTGTAAAGTTGGCTTTCTCTTCGGCCTATCATCCCCAGTCCAATGGGCAAGTCGAGAGGATTAACCAAATTATGGATAACTATCTGCGGCACTTTGTTTGCAGACGACATGATGACTGGGTGCAGGTGCTCCCGTGGGCAGAATTCTCCTATAATAATCATACTAGTGAGTCCACCACCTCCAGCCCGTTCTTCATAGTTTATGGTGAACATCCTCGAATACCTCTTCCTGTCTCTACTATGTCTCAGGTGCCTGCAGCTGACTCGACCAGGGACTTTCTGCAAATATGGCAACAGACCCGATTTTCTATTCTGCTGGTGGAGAATCGCATGAAGAGAAAAGCAGATTCTAGAAGATGGGTTCCTCCACATTTTCTTGCAGGTACGAGAGTCTGGTTGTCCTCAAAGAATATCCGGCTGAGGGTGCCGTCCTGCAAATTTGCTCCCGGGTTCCTCGGACCCTTCGAGATCCTGCTACAAATAAACCCAGTGTCGTGGCTGCCTCCTACACTCAAGCTCACTAACTCCTTCCATGTCTCCCTGCTGAAGCCCGTGGTCCTGAACTGCTACTCTAGGACTCCTAGTTCCGCAGTGGCTCCTGGCGGTTCATCAGGGACTTTCAAGGTAAGGGAA
Source organism: Rhinoderma darwinii (assembly GCF_050947455.1). Classification (NCBI taxonomy): domain Eukaryota; kingdom Metazoa; phylum Chordata; class Amphibia; order Anura; family Rhinodermatidae; genus Rhinoderma; species Rhinoderma darwinii. The sequence continues at coordinate 120,147,499 of NC_134687.1, forward strand.
ATTCTTGCCACCAAGAAGGTGGGAGGAAGGAAGTTTTGTTTGGTGGATTGGAGGGGATTCGGCCCAAAAGAGAGGTCTTGGGAGCCAGAGGAGAACATCGATACCCCTGTCCTCATAAGGAAGTTGCTCTCCCGTTCTGGTCCCAAGACCTTGATGACCACAGGCATGGACGTCCTGCTGCTGTGCTGCATCCCCCCCCCCCTGTGAGGCGCCGGCACTCACTTCCGGGTATCGAGCACGTCTCCCGGAGGGCCTGAAAATCATCATCATCAACTCATGAACTCCTGGACTATAAGAAGGTCACCTCCCTTCTTATCCTCGCTTGGGTGTTGTTGTTGTTGTTTCCCTTAGTTTGTCTTGCAAATGGTCTCCTAAGTGTCTTCCAGCTTCCCAGTGTTTCCCGTTCCTGTATCCTGTTTTCCATGCTATTTGTACCATCCTGGTCTACTGCCGTGCTGAGCTGTTGTCGTGTTGTGCTGCATCTCCACGCCTGTTCTACTACTCCACGCCTGACGTCTACCTGCTGCCTGGTCCCAGCCGAGCCTGCCTTGTTACTGTCTACTCTGCCTCAGGTACCCTTTTCTGGACTACAGACTCCGTACCATACCTGTTTGGCCAGCTGCCATCCCGCTACGCGGTACGGCCCAGTGGGTCCACACTCCACCACGTGACAAGAATGAGTAAACCCAAGGTCTTCCTCCATACAGTGCCAGATACACTATGACCCCTTGCTGTGCCACCCTTACTGTACCTTCTTCTAGTCAGAGTGAACCCCCTTACAGTGTGCCTTCTAGTATTTCCAAAATCGCACTCATTGCCAGCCACATTTCCCCTCAAGTGGCAGTCATAACACATCCATATTGGTAGCCAGAATATCCCCAAGTGTCAGCCACATTGTGTACCTTATCAGCCACAATTCTCTCAGGTGTCAGCCAACGTGCCTTTCCAATGACAGTCACAATACAGCCCCATTGACAGCCAGAAAGCCCCCAAAATAAAGCCACATTAACCCAGTACTTATAAATACTTACCTCCTGCACATTCCTTTGCTTCTGTGGTCCCCTTCTCTCTCTTATGAACCTTTCTTATCGACAACATAAAATAAATGGTATTTCTTAATTGCATGAGAAGTCTATGTTACAGTTAGGTTTGTCACTTGTCAATAGGAACTAATAAATACATGTTTTATTCAATAATTTGTAATTCATCTTATGCCAGTCTTCACTACACTCAAACATTGGAGACTATCCTGATTTGATAAATGACATCTCCTCCTATGACTACTTCCTTATTTGTGTAAACTTGTCATTTTCATAGTAAGAGGGCAATAAGAATCATAGGGAAAAACAATGCTAACACAATCAATAAATTACTGTGTATGAAAAAAATAAAATATTACCATTCAGACAGTGGACTCATAAATCACTCTTCAAAATTGTTTCCCCTGAAATGGAGATCTTAAATGAGAGGTAATTGTTCAACTTATACAGCAACTTATGACACATAAACAGAACCCAATTACTCAATTCAGACTTGGAAAAGCTCTGTTATCCTTTTTTTCCCTTTTTGTTTTTTACCCCAAAAATGCGGAAGGATCCTAGACGGTAGAAGGAAATTATTCTACACATTTTTTTATAGGAATCTTTTCCACATCCTGAGTTCTGTTCCTATGTTTGGTTAAAAAAAAGTAACGGAGAACTTACTGCTCCAATGTGTGAAATAAGCCATAGATGCATGATAGCAAATGTAAGAACATGACACTGGGCACAACATCCAATACTGAAAGTTAAGGAGATTTATTCTAAGATATAAGGAAGTACCGATAAAAACTGTGAATGTGTTCATATTAGTATTGTGAGCTATAGATATATATTACTTCTAATTTTCAACATTCATTTTCACATTCATTTGTTTTTCCAAAAACAAACTTTGTTGTGCAGAAAACCCCCAAAAAGGAGGTTGGCAACTGTCATGTTCGTGGCTGCGGGCCGTCAGGTTCACTCTCCCTCTGACGGCCGCAGCCATGGGTCGTCGAGCGCTGGCCCCAGTCTACTCCTCAGGAGATGCAAGCGCTCGCTTCCACTCACCTCGGCCGGATCCCGTAGGGTGCGTGCGCGCACGCTCGTGCCCGCTCTTAAAGGGGCAGCGCGCGCACCGGACTTTAATGAATTATCAGCCAATGAGTGCTCTGGATTGTATGAGGTATTCAGCCCCTTGCTTGTATGCCTCAGCGTTGTTGTCGTACCCTAAGTTTGTCTATGCGATGGTTTCCTAGTGTGTTCCTGTTCCTGTATCCCGTGCTATCCTGGTCATGTGCCGTGCTGAGCCAGAGTCGTGCTGTGCTGTATTCCACGCCTGTACTGCTACTCCACACCTGACGTCTACCTGCTGCCTAGCCGCAGCCGAGCCTGCCTTGCTACTGTCCAAGCTGCCACAGGTACCCTATACGAACTATAGACTTTAACCTGCGCCCTGTTGGCCAGCTGCCATACCTACAAGGCTGTACGGCCCAGTGGGTCCACGAACCCTATGTGACAGCAACCATGGTAGTGGTCGGAATTACAGTGTTTGAAGCAATTTAATTAATGGGCACAGTGTATAGTACTATTATATTCAGGGGCACAGTGTATATTATTATTATATTCAAGGGCACAGTGTTTGGTGCTATTATATTTAGGGGCACAGTATATGGTGCTATTATATTAAGGGGCACAGAGTGTGGCACCATGGGAATTTTAATTTTGTTTAAAGGTGCGGAAATGTTGGAAAAGCGAGGAGCCAAAGACATCTCAGCGTCAAACGCTGCAAAAACTGGTTGTGGCCATGAGACATCATCATGGAGGTCTGGAACAGATGGAGAAAAAAAGGGAAAGAGAACAACTCCAATCTGGGAAGATGTCACTAAATGTAAATGTTTATTCTCCCTGTGACTGGTCAGTACTGTAATCACTGTAATCTGCAGTGTTATGATGGGTAGTAGCATTCTTTTTTGTGAACTAGCAACTCCCAGCATATCCTTATCATTGTTCAGGCCATACTGGCAGCGGTAGTTTTATGCAGTACAAACTTATATGGCTTGTCTGGGCATGGGTTGGTGTTTCATACTGCTGACCTATCCACGGGATAGTTTATCAGTATATTATTGGTGGGGGTTCGACTCACGGACCCGGCACCAATCAGCTGTTACAGCAGCTTCCAGCACCGTAAGTTATGTAGTGGTCGGTGCCGAAAGCAGAAGGATCCGACCACTTTATAGCGGCCGTGCTGCAGTACTGCAGCTCTGCTCCTGTCCACTTGATTAGGAGTAGAGCTACAGTATTGAAGCATGGCTGCAATACAGTGTTCAGAGCTTTCTGCTTCCGGCACCGACCACTGCATAACTTACGGTGCCGGAGGCAGCCATAACAGCTAATCGGTGAAAGGTTTAGATGTCAGACCCCCACGATCATATACTGAGGTTATGGTGCTGTATTTATGTACTTGGCTTGGTTCTGACGCTGTATATACGTATTAAGCTTGGTTCTGGCCCTGTTTCTGTGCATTATCTGGGAGATTTGTTGCGGCGTACTGTTCACGCAGCACTTTCCTCCACTCTACTCACAGTGCAAAGCCTAATTAAATGGGCTAAGCATGCTTAGGATGTTGAATGTGCACATATGGGTCTATACGTAATGGGTGAGTTTAATATAATGAGGGGGGATAGGAAGGTATGTATGCTTATTTAATTACATACATAGTGTCCAGTTAAACGTTCTGGATAGGGAGTTTCTGTACTTAGAGTCCACCTTAATATAGGGTGTATTTGGAATATTGTAATTGTTCTATTTGATTATCAGAATAATTTTCCATTGCGTGACCCCCCCGCCCCCGGGCATGTATGTCTTTGTTGGCAAAACAAATAACCTGTTGTTAAATATTTTAATCCCACCCCTAGACCTTGGTAATTACTAAAGTGTTTCCAACTATTACAGGAAACAAAGGTTACTTGGTGGAATTCCTTCTGCATTTCAGAAAATATACATTTTATAAAGCCCAATTATGATAAGCAGAGGCGGATCCATTTAGGGCATTTAGGTCTGTTTAAGATGGCCGCCAGGGGCCCGTGGCTCTCTGGGGTTCCATGGCCCAGCAAAGAATAAAACCACATCACAGTTTTGTCATATCGGTGGTGGAGAGGGGGGCCCATGTTTGAGTAACAGCCCAAGGCCTAAGGTCTACATAATATTGGAAAATGTATGCTTATATATTTTTCATTTGTACATATCTATGATAAAATTATAAAAAGATTCAGAATTTGATGTACATTTAACGTTTACCATACAAAATTCTCCTACTGGAATATAAAACTCACCTACAATATAGAATAGATAATTCTTCTCAATACTTCAATTTTTCTGCCTTACATGTTTTGCAAAGTAACATTTTTATGTAATTCAATGAAGAGTACCATTAGTTTCTAGGAACTGCAGTATTGCCATTATCATTCATTATGTACTATGACCACTTTCTTCATGTACAGTAGCAGGCTTCTTCAAAGTTGACCTGTTGCCCCCACAATAAAAGCTGTACCATACAAGAATAATAACATTACATACTGAAATTCCAGCTACAGCATCTACATAAAATAGAACCATTTATATCTCTGGATTTTTATTTGACTACTGTATATCAGTGCATTCCACTATTTCACATATTACAATTAAAGTACAGTTGGTGTAGAAATTCTTTTTACACAATGGTATGATCCTGCTGCTCTACTTGATTTTTCCTCCCCCTTAGGTGTTTTTTTATCATATTATTTTATTTTCTTATATTGCAACCTACTGTATTTATCTTAATTGGTATTGTACCTTTTCGGTGACACCACCCAACTAGGTTCAATTATTTTTTTGTTTTTTACGCTATAACCATTAAATAAGTATTGCAAGAAAAAGTGTTCATGTTGTACTTTACATAATCTCAATACAAATAGAATTAAAAGAAAATGCAATTTGAATGTTTTTGTCTTGGTTTTATGATACACCATAACCAGGGTATTATTGGTCCAAAACATGTAAGCAATGTTACTGTATCCAGTACCCATGTAAAAATATATGTCCAGTATGCTCATCGCTGGCAAGCAGATCTCTATTATATGTGGACTGTTATCGAATATTTGCAACTACAATATGGACAGACTTTGTCACATCTATATTGGTACTACTATATGGCACTACTGTTCGTAACCATTGGCACCGTTAGATAAGCATTGCCATTTGGCACAACTTTGGGGAGTAGTTTATGAAGAGAATAGATTATGTGGAATTACATTTTGAGAACAGTATTTCTATTAGTGCTAAAAGCAAATATAGGATTTATGTTGAGAAGGTGTCATTTATTTTTTTATTTTTATGGACTTGTTTATAGCTTTAAGAAGAATCCTACAGCATCAATCAAAAATGGTTGAGCGGTAAGGTACAATGTGATCAGTTAAAGGGGTATTACATATTAAAAAAAAAAATAAAGCTTATGAACGCCTAATAAAAAATTATGCAATTTTCTAATATACTTTCTGTAGCAATTCCTCATGGTTTTCATCACTGCTTGTATTCAATAGGAACCTTCATCATTTACTTACAGATGATAAATATCTGTCTTGGTCATGTAATAGTCCAATATATGCCCTCTTTGTTATAAGACACAGCCCAGGTTTAACAATATCACAAGATCAGGACAGATTTTTTTGTCATTGGGCGTAAACAATGAAGGTTCCTATTGAATGACTGCAAGAAGATCTTGAAAACCCTGAGCAATTGATACAGAAAGTATATTGGAAAATTTTATAACTTTTCAATATACAAGGAATGAGCTTTCATTGCAGATAACAGGACTACTCCTTTAAGAATATGTGCACACGTGACAGAATTGTTGCAGAGAATTCCAATACATCTGAATGGGATTTGTAAAAATTCAATTTGATGGAACAGATTTTCAGTCGCCTACATTTTTCCAACAAATTTGCTATTTGTGGACTCACACTAAGACCTAAGGGACTAGACAGAATGTACTGATAGAGTGAAGTTGTGGTATTGTCTATAAAACAGAGGAGAACCATGTTATGAACAGCCTAATGTATCACCATTGTGCCTCGTTTTTAACCACTCCATCCAAAAATAGTAAAGGGGGTTCTCCGGAACTATAACATTAGTGGATAGGTCTTCAATGTTTGATTGGTGGAGGTCCAGCCTCTGAGACCCCTGCCGAGCAGCAAAATGAAGGGGCTGTGGTCCGAATTATTGCTCTGCCCTGGAGGAAATACCATACTAAAAATGAAATCATTCCACATAAAGTATTCAGTAAAAACAATTTAACTCAGTTCCCACTTGTCGAATTAGCCATAGACTGACACTTAGTTTTCTGCTACTGTGCAGTTTGATATGCCACATATTCACACAAAAATTAGCACCATTCAATGCGGAATCCACGGGAATAAGTTGCATGCTACTTATTCTCGCAGTTTTTTTCTGTGACACAGACACAAGTTTGCACAGATTTTTTTTCCAGTGCCTGTGATTGGGGTTGCAAAACCCCCATTTATATGAATTGAATGCGAAATGTAAACCTGAAATCCCAAGTTATTATCGCCCAGTGGTACTGACCTCACACATTATAAAGGTTTTGGAGAGGATAGTGCTGGTGTACTTCAAATCTGCTGTGGCAAATTATGTGGATTCGTTACAATTTGCCTGTAGACTCCAAATTGGAGTAGAGGATGCACTGCAGTTTTTGTTGCATAGGGCATATTCTTTTCGGGAAATGAGTGGAATGGTAGTTGGGATTATGTTCTTAGATTTTTCAAGTGTTTTTAATTTAATACAAACGTAGTTAATGATGGATGAAGTTAAAGGCTATGTACACCGTTGAAAACTTTGTTGTTTAAAAAAATAAAATAAAAATGTGTATCAGTGTGTTTGGTGCACCCTTCTAATTACTAAATTAATCTTTTTGAGATACAGCTGCTTTGTATCCTGCATACAGAGCAGCTGTATCTTGCACTGAGACTTGAATCCGTCAGGTCAGTGGCACTGACGGGTCCATTGTCAGCAGGTCCTTCTTGTCTCTGACACGCAGGATCCGTCATATCTAAGTTATGAACTTAGATGTGATTGATAACAGCTCGATCATGTGTGTCAGAGACACACAGGAACTGCTGACACTGAACCCGTCAGTACCGCTGACCTGACGGATGCAGGATTCAGCGCTAGATACAGCTGCTCTGTATACAGGATACAAAGCAGATGTATCTCAAAAAGTAAAAATATTTTTTAATAAAAAGTAATTAGAAAGTTGCACCAAACATACTGATACACATTTTTATAAAAAAATACAAAAATGTTTTTGAAGGTGTACATAGCCTTTCAGGATATGTAGATTGATGGTGCACTGATCAACTGGGGTTTTGATTACTCTGAATGGCGATCTTGTGTGTCAAGGGTAGTGATAAGGGAAATAGGGGCGCCTCAAGGTACCGTCTTTTCCCCGTTTTTATTGACATTATACACTGCAGATTTTAAGGACCAGTCAGAGTTTGGCCATTTGCAAAAATTCTCCGATGATACGGTTGTGATGGGAGCCATAAGAGGTGGATGTGATAGTAAATATAGAGATCCAGCGAGAAATTTTGCAGATTGATGTAATGTGAATGGGTTGCAATTAAACATTGGGAAAACAAAAAAGTTGGTTGTTAACTTGCGTAGGAAAAGGGAGGAAGTGGTGCTGGTTAATATTTTAGAATGTGAGTTGGGTCAAGTGGAATCCTACAAATATTTGGGTGTACATTTAGACCACAAGTTAAACTATATAGAGAATACAAACAATGCATATAAGAAGGCTATCAGTCGTTTTTATTTTTTGAGGAAGCTCAGATCTTTTAATGTTTGCAAAAAATGTTGCATACATTTTATGATTCAGTGGTCGCAAGCATCATCTTTTTTAGTGCAGTAAATTGGGGTGGTAATATTCGGAGAGCAAAGTTGAGCAGGCTGAATAAAGGAATCCACAGGGCCAGTGAAATAATAGGTGTGGGGGTACCATTGTTTAAAGAGGTGGTCGGAAACAGAACTTTGCAGTAGATAGAAAAAGTCATGTCGAATGAGTCTCATCCCTTATATGGTGTTGTGGAGGCTAGGCGCAGTTGTTTTAGTCATCGTTTTATACAGTTTAGGTCTACAAAGGATAGGTTTAGACGTTCATTTTTGCCTATAGCAATAACAGTCTATTATATGTCTGTGTAAATGTGAATTAACTGTATTATGTTATACCATAGTGTGACTAATACTGTTAATGTAGTGTTTTTATTGTATTGTGTTATGTTTGTGTTGTGTATTTTGTCAAATATGGTATGGGGTTGTAGAACAAGACAGTTTCCCTTGTGTGAGATTAAATCACAGAAAAGGACATCAATTTACTTGTGGGATTAATAAAGTTTTATCTATCTATCTATCTATCTATCTATCTATCTATCTATCTATCTATCTATCTATCTATCTATCTATCTATCATCTATCTATCATCTATCTGTTCAGAGAATGCGCACCAAAATCCGGGCCTAAGGGTAAAATCACACACAGAATTTTTTTTTTTTGGTGCCGTTTTTTTAACCAAAGCCAGAAGTGGTTCTAAGGGCATGTTCAGACGTGGCAGAATTTTTCCGCTGCAAATGTTGTGCAGATTTGGGGCAATTACGTAACGAATGTGCACCAACATTTGCATATTTGACAGGTAATTCAGACGTTGCAGAAAACACAGCAGACTTGCTACAGATTTCAGTTTTTTCATTGCAAAGGCTGAAATACGCAGTGAAATTCTCCTTCTTCTCCGCAACAGACAGTGCATGCTGCAGAGGGAAAATTCTGCATGGTCCGCAGCTGAGTTTTCCGCAACATCTGAACTAACTTTCCTAAAAAATGTATAGAAACAAACGTAAAAAACGCCCGCTGGAGAATTCCACTGCGGACTGTCCAGCAGCAATTCCGCCACGTCTGAACATGCCCTAAAGGAAACAAAAGGTGTATAGAAAAGAATGATGCATCTCCATTCTCAAAAAATCAGAGCCAAAAACTGCATCAAAACTCTGTGTGTGGTCCTGGCCTTATAGTTAAAAACTTTTTCACCCAACTTTACTTTCAAGCTATGGATCAGCATAAGAGAAGGAGGATGAGTATGATGCCATTTCATAGTGTGTAATGAACGAACTCCTTAATGGAAGTTGGCTTATTTGTTATTAAAACTGTCTTAAATATACAACACAGCATGCACGATCCTACATGAATTAAAGCATTTTTATTATTTAATTTTTGTCAGATGTATTATACATATCTGACATATTGATAGGAACTACAAAACACAATATTTTTTGATGGGAATTTGTATATCACATGACAATTGCTGGAATTAAAGTAAACATTTTGAAGCAATAGGAATAAAAGGGACTTTAACTCCCTTAGGGTTTCATGTTGTTTTATATCTGTTGATCCTTTGAAAGCTTTTTCTGTCAAATTATTGCTCTGACTTTAAAATTATTCTTCACATCTCACTTGGCAGTCATTAATTCTTCTTGATATGACTGTATATTTCTAAGAAACCTTTGACATCTGCAAATTTCCAATTTCGTATTTCTTTCAAACAGAAGCAGTTTGCTTTTTCTGCCTATTTCTTTGTGCTACACATAATTTTCATTGTCTGCAAGGCAGCGCATAACCGTTACCAATGCTTGTGCTTTCAACAATTTAGATCCAAGCCAAAAACTAAAATGAGTATTTGTGCATCTTATTGACCCCAAAGGGTTCATATCAAGAATGACTCATATTTATACCTTAAAGGTTTTTTCAGGTGATAAATATTGATGGCGTATCCTTACGAGAGGTCATCAATCGTTTTTTGTGGGTTTACAACCCCCTGGGACTTCCACCAAATAGCAAAATGAGGTGGATATGAAGCGCTGCATTCCCTTCATTATTTACATGGGCACAGCGGATCGACTGTAGAGGCAACAGTGAAACAAAAAAAAAAAAAATGAATACCTGTAGCGCCGGCAGGTGCTGACCGCCCACATCTCTCTCTTCCCGACAGCTGTCGGTCTGCTCGTACTCGCCGGTGTCTCCCTCACCCCTCTTAGGGACCCGTGCTCTGCTTTCTGCCTCCTCTCCTGCTCTGTGCCCATAGGGTGCACCCACGCTCTATCTGTTTCTTAAAGGGCCAGCACTCACACCAGTAAAAGTGTCCCCAGTCTATTCCTGCACACCCAGGGCTTTATAAGTGAGCCTGCCCTCTGCCCCAGTACCTGAGCAAAATTGGACAAACCTTGTGTTATCCTGCGGAAGTTTTGTATCCTGTGTCCTTTGTCCATTATGTGTCTGTATACTGTATCTTGTGTCCGTTACCTGTCAGTATCCTGTATCCTGTGTCCATTATCTGTCGGTATCCTGTATACCATGTCCGTTATCTGTCGGTATCCTGTTTCCTGAGTCCGTTACATGTCGGTATCCTGTTTCCTGAGTCCGTTATATGTTGGTATCCTGTTTCCTGAGTTCGTTGCCTGTCATATCTGTATCCTGAGTCCGTTACCTGTCGGTATTCTGTATGCTGAGTCCGTTACCTGTCGGTATCATGTACCCTGTGTCTGCTTCCAGTAATCTGACACCAGCGTGCTTCCAGTAATCCGGCACCTGCGTGCTTCCAGTAATCCGGCACCTGCGTGCTTCCAGTAATCCGGCACCAGCCTGCTTCCAGTAATCCGGCACCAGCCTGCTTCCAGTAATCCGGATCCAGCCTGTATCCTTCTACCACCAAGGTACCATCTGCCTGTCTCTGCCTAGCTTCTTTTTGGCCAGCAGCTACTCCGCCGAGACTACCTCAAGAGTTAGCAACTTGGCAGTCTCCCCGCAACGAAGACCAGATCCCTGTAGAGGGGTTAAAGTGTGAGGAACGGGAAGGCTGCTTATACCGCGCCCTTAGAGGTGGCCCTACGCTAATCCATCAGAGTAGCCCAGTGGATCCATAAACCTGCTGGTTGTTACACTACCAAGTGAGTCCTGAAGAATAATTTGAAATCTAGCAAACCCACAGCCTCTTAATTCTGCTGACTGGCGACGGTCGTGGCTCGTGGTGCATCAATATTTAGACCGGGTTCCCACGTAGCAAAAATGCTGGGGAAATTCTGCAGCATTTACAGTAGCAGCAAAGTGGATAAGATTTACAAAATCTCATACCCACGCTATGGAAAAAAAACGCAGCGTAAACTTTAATAAATTGACCTGCGGTGCAGAATTTAAATCTGCAGCGTCTAAATTTACGCTGCGTTTTCGTTGATTTTCTGTTGCGGGTTTTCCCCATTAAATTCAATGGGGATGCAAAACCTGCAACAGAAAGCCAAGTGTTGCGACTTTTCGCAGCGCAGGAAAAGAAAAACATCATACCTACACAGATCTCTTTCGTTCTTCCTGCAGTCCGGCCTCCTGGGATGACGTTTCTTCCGATGTCACCGCTGCAGCCAATCACAGGCTGCAGTGTCACATGGCCTGCAACGTCATCTTAGGATGACTTCGCGCAGAAAAGAGGAAGGGGGTAAGTATGGAAGTTTTCTCGTAGCGCTTCATTTTGCAGCGGAAATTCTGTTTCAAAAACCGCACCACAATGTGGTGCGGTTTTTTGAACGAAAGGTGTTGCGGGTTCCAGGTTTTTACGCAGCGTTTCTGATCCGTGGGAACTGGGCCTTAAGGAAAGCCCTTTCTTATTACCTGTACACTAGTAGGTACACGTATACAGATTATGTCCCAACCCATGTGTTGTACTGACAATAAACTACTAATATGGATTTTTTTTTATACTGTCTCAGTCTACTTGTCTAGCCTTCCTTTGTAATACTACAATGTGCAGACACTGAGCACTGCCTGTATATTTTCATATAACTTGATTCACTTGCTAACTAGATTTGAGTGCAAGTCTGCTTTTATGTTATGAGTGCATAGCAAAGGGATTTAATGTAACATACAGAAACTTGTACACGCATCAAATGCTATAGTGGATTAACATTGTGATTTTCCCCATTTTAATTAAACTCATTTAAATCAGATTTTAATGTTAAATTTGGCAGTAAGTTTTAACGTAGTAATTTGAATCTAAGTCTATGGCGTCACATTATCATGTACATTAAGTGACAGACCTCTGAAATCAGCATATTTGTAACTACATTATGCTGCCCTCACAGATGGCAGCAGAGGTGTAGCTAGGCTCTCCAGCACCCTGAGCAAAGATATAGTTTGCCCCCCCCCCCAACATTTTTCCCGACATCTCCTTCCCCCTCGCCATGTTTGTTTTCCCTACCAATCAATGACGTGTCATTTCTTTTCCACATTTTCATTATGTAACTCAAGCATAAAAATATTTGTACATTTTACAAGCAATATATTTCTATACACAACACCAGAACCAAGCTCATTACATATATTCAGCACCAGAACAAAGCTCATTACATATATATATATATATATATATATATATATATATAGTACCAGAACAAAGCTCATTACATATATACAGCACCAGAACACATTTCATTACATATATACAGCACCAGAACAAAGCTAATTACATACAGTACCAGAACAAAGCTCAGTACATAAATACAGCTCCAGAACAAAGTTCAGTACATACATACAGCCTGAGAACCAAGCTCAGTACATATATACAGCACCAGAACACAGCTCATTACATATATACAACACCAGCACAAATACAGCTAAATTGTTTCCAGCTCCCAGCATGGCCCAAACAATGGTAAGGATATGCTGTTTACAAAAATATAAAAAATTCATATCATAATCACACCACCCATCATCTCGCTGCAGATTATACAGTGACTACAGTACTGATTAGAGGCAGAATAAAAATTTACATTAAGTGACTCACCGGTGACGTCTCAGATTCTAGTTATTTTTCTCCATCCGGTCCAGACCTCCATGATGACTTCTCCCGTCCACAGCCCATTTCTGCAGTTTGCCGCTCAGATGTCTTCAGCTTCTCACTTTTCCAACATTTCTATACCTATAAACAAGAATAAAGTTCTCATTATACCTCACACTATGCCCCTAAATATAATAACGCCATACACCGCACCTCTAATTATAATAGCACCATACACTGTGTCCCACACACACCATGCCCCCTGTAGATAGTGCCTGGCATAGAGCCCTCTGTAGTAAGTGCCCCCCATAGAGCCCCCTGTATATAGTGCCCCCCATATAGCCCACCCCTGTATATAGTGTCAAACATATAGCTCCCCCTATAGTGCTCCACAGATTGTCCACCCCTGTATATAGCCCCCCTGTAGATATAGCCCACCCCTGTATATAGTGCTCCACATATATCCCACCCCTGTATATAGTGCTCCACAGATAGCCCACCCCTGTATATAGCCCCCCTGTAGATATTGCCCACCCCTGTATATAGTGCTCCACATGTAGCCCGCCCCTGTATATAGTGCTCCACATATAGCCCACCCCAATATTTAGCCCCCCTGTAGATAGAGCCCACCTGTAGATAAAGTCCCCCATAGTTAAAGCCCCCCTTTAGATAAAGCCACCCCCCTGTAGATAAAGCCCCCCTTATAGATAAGGCCCCCCTGTAGATAAAGCCACCCCCATAGATAAAGCCACACCTGTAGATAAAGCCCCCCCCTCATAGATAATGCCACACACTTTTTTAAATAAGATAGATAGATAAGATAGATAAGATAGATAGATAGATAGATAGATAGATAGATAGATAGATAGATAGATAGATAGATAGATAGATAGATAGATAGATAGATAGATAGATAGATAGATAGATAGATAGATAGATAGATATGTTCAATGGAGAAATGTGTTTATTTATTACCACTATTGCTATTCTCCCTCTCCTGCCAGGAGAGGGAAAAGTTACAGCAGTCCCGTGAGGTGGGGTGAGGGGGGCACGGGAGGGGGGCGAGGGGGGGTGTGCGGGAGCCGCAAAAAGAATGTGCCTGGAGACACAAGAGTTTCTAAAATCATAAAACAATGTCATTTATTTTATGATTTTAGAAACACTAGTGTTCCCAGGCACTAAATTGTTTACACTGTGTACTCACCACTGTCCTGTGTTTTCTTGTCCTCTGCAGTGCTCTGCTCCGGTGTGTCTGCTCCCTCTCTCCAGGCAGACTGCTGCATCATGGACGGTGCGGTGCTGGCACCCCCCGCTCATGCCCCGTCTGCCCCACACCTAGCTACGCCCCTGGATGGCAGTATAACGTAGATAACAGTTTCCCTAAGTCACCCAGGCTTTATAGAACTGCATAGCTTCTGCTTTCTCCTCCTTTCTGCCTCTCATCTCTTTGTGGCTTCACTTGTTAAAATTTAAACTGAATTCAATCAGTGCTTGACATAGGATAGCATGAGAGTGAAAAGTTGGGGACTGATGTTAGTGATTACAATATGTGCACAGACTGCACTGGGAAACTATGTAAGAGTGGGAAATAAATAATAGATAAATACGATTAAGGTGACATAATTTATTTTACAACAAAAACATAGCATGTTAATACAATATACCAATAGACATCCCCACATGAAGCTCTAATTACAGCATCTATTTATGACAGTACTGTAAGGCTATGTTCACACGTAGCGTAATTGCTGCGGATTCGGGTGCAGAAAATCAGATCCGGCAATACAGTAGCAACAAAGTGAATGAGATTTAGCAAATCTCATCCACACACTGTGTAAAAAAACTTTTTGTGCAGAAATTAGCCTGCAGTGCAGATTTTTTAATGTTAGTGTATTTGTTGCAGATTTTACACATTTAGTTCTAAATCTTGATGTGGAAAAGCTGCAAATCGACAGCAAAAATCCCCCCGGTTGCTCCCTGTAAGGTCGGCCTCCTGGGATGACATTTTGACCCATGTGACCACTGCAGCCAATAACATAGCACGCAACTTTAACCCAGAAGGCCAGCTGCACCAAGGCAACAGGGGAAACAGTCACGTGTCGTTCAGGGCCGGTTATAGAAAGTGTGGCCCCGGGCAAAGTTAAAAGTAGGGCCTCAAATGCTGAATTACGGCACGTAAACATCTGCGTCAGGGTTCCGTTAATGGCTTCCGTCAAACCTTTCTGTCAGGGGAACTCATGAACGGAAACCAAACGGAAATCTTATATCTTTCCGTTTGCGTTACCATTGATTTTAACAGTAATGCTTCCATTGCAAATGGTTTCTGTTTGTCTCCATTCTGTAAGCTTTCCGTTTTTCTGGCGGAAACAATAGCTCAGTCGACTGCGCTATTGAATCCGCAAAAAAATGGAAACCTTGCGTAACAGAGACAAACGGAAACAATTTGCAACTGAAGCATTACCATTGAAATCAATGGTAATGCAAATGGTAGCTATGGTATCCGTTGATGGGTTCCTCCAATGGAAAGGTCTCACGGAAGTCATCAATGGAACCCTGACACAGATGTGAACACACCGCGGAATGCTGAAAACTGCATCGCTGATTTCTAGCGCATCCAGGAGTGTTGCAAGACCCAAAGCATACTAGTATGTCCCCTCCCTCACACAAAGAAACTATCTATATACATATACAGTTATTAAATCATATCACTATACCAGATGAAATATTACCTGCATACTGTTACTGAACACAACTCACTATTATACGACCAATCTTACCAATAATAACACAATATAAGGTCCAAATAATACCGCCACACCATAACC
Source organism: Rhinoderma darwinii (assembly GCF_050947455.1). Taxonomy (NCBI): domain Eukaryota; kingdom Metazoa; phylum Chordata; class Amphibia; order Anura; family Rhinodermatidae; genus Rhinoderma; species Rhinoderma darwinii. The sequence goes on from NC_134687.1 coordinate 120,163,266, forward strand.
ACATAGTGACTGACAAATACCCCCATACTGTTACTGAATAAAACCTCCACACTATAACCACATAGTGACTGAATAATACCCCCATACTGTTACTGAATAATACCTCCACACCATAACCACATAGTGACTGAATAATACCCCCATACTGTTACTGAATAATACCGCCACACCATAAGCACAAAGTGACTGAATAATACCCCCATACTGTTACTGAATAATACCTCCACACTATAACCACATAGTGACTGAAAAATACCATCATACTGTTACTGAATAATACCACCACACCATAACCACATAGTGACTGAATAATACCCCCATACTGTTACTGAATAATACCGCCACACCTTAACCACATAGTGACTAAATAATACCCCCATACTGTTACTGAATAATACTGCCACACCATAACTACATAGTGACTGAATAATACCCCCATACTGTTACTGAATAATACCGCCACACCATAACCACATAGTGACTGAGTAATACCCCCATACTGTTACTGAATAATACCAACACACCATAACCACATAGTGACTGAATAATACCCCCATACTGTTACTGAATAATACCAACACACCATAACCACATAGTGACTGAATAATACCCCCATACTGTTACTGAATATTACCAACACACCATAACCACATAGTGACTGAATAATACCATCATGCTGTTACTGAATAATACCGGCACACCATAACCACATAGTGACTGAATAATACCCCCATAATGTTACTGAATAATACCTCCACACCATAACCACATAGTGACTGAATAATACCCCCATAGTATTACTAAATAAAAACCTGTTACTTATGTTTTCTCTGATTAGAGTCATTCAATTTCCCCTTTTTTCTCCATCCGGTTCAGACCACTGTGACGACTTATTCCAGCCACGACACAACTCTGCAGAATTTGACACACAACCATGTTGGTTACTCGCATTTCCAGCACCCTCCACACCTGTACCCCATCCTCTAAACAAACTCGTAATCCACAGTGCCCCAGATGGTAATAATGATCCCTCAGTGCTCAACACAATAAAAGTGCCCCATCAGTAACCGTGCCACCTTTGTGCCCCCACAGTAATAATGCCCCCTTTGTGCCCCCTGTAGATAGAGCCACACACAGCCCCCCTGTAGATAGCACCACACACAGTCCCCCTGTAGATAGCGCCACACACAGCCTCCTTGTAAATAGCGCCACAGTCCCCCCCTTGTATATACGGCCACACAGCCCCCCTTAGTAGTGACATACAGCTCCCCTTAGTAGATAGTGCCACACAGCCCCCCTTGGTAGGTAGTGCAACATAGCCCCCCTTAGTAGATAGTGCCACACAGCCCCCTCTTGTATATAGTGCCACCCAGCTCCCTCTTAGTATAGTGCCACACAGCCTCCCTTAGTATAGTGCCACACAGCCCCCTTGTATATAGTGCCACAGCCCCCCCTTGTTTATAGTGCCACACAGCCCCCTTTGTAAATAGTGCCACACAGCCCCCCTTGTTTATAGTGTCACACAGCCCCCTCCCTTGTATATAGTGCCACACAGCCACTCCCCTTGTATATATTCTGACAACCCATTAAGTGTTATACACAGAGCAAAGTAGTGTGCACGGAGCTTATAAAGCAGCACACGTCTGCTTACTAGGTACTCCATGTACCAGATATATAGGTACTCCGTGTACCAGCGTATGGCACTGTATTATGGAGATATTCTCCCCTAGAAGAAATGCATTAGTAGAAAATTAATCAATTCAATTTCATCACCACTTTTACCAATGCAAATGATCATTTTAATTTTGTGTGTAAAATGTGAGTGTAAATCCTAAGTAATTATTTTCAGCCACTTTTATCTTAAAGGAGCAATCCCACAACATTTTTTATTCTCTGGCTCATTAGAGAGGCACATTATATAAATTGTGGTGAAGGTAATTTTGTGAGTTATCCACTCCCTTCTAGTCCTCATCTGTGTCATGTGACCAACAATATGACTCTCCAACTGCCACAACGTCTCATGTGTGGACACCAAGTCAGTTTCTCTATTCATTACTATTCCAGCATCGATATCAGAGACAGCAAGGACAATTTTATGGACACTATGGACAGCAAGGACAATTTTATTGTTAGACAGTCTTGATAAATTTGCTCTAATGCTTGTAAAAGCTGATACTTCCTGTTACTATTTGTAAAAAGTTGTACTTGTAGGGCTGCAGAGAGCGGCAGACCATGCTCTGTATTGTGTATGCTATAAAGCGATTAAGAAATATGCATTAGGAAAATACTGATCTATCAATTAATTTAAACATTTTAACACTAGAGAAAATTATAAGTTTGTTTTTGTTTTTTTAAAGAAATGCAAAGTAATCAGTAGAAACTGTACAGGTAAAGCGAGAAGCCTTCTAGCAATATCATCACCAGCCACTTTGACATCAATGTTTTATTTTGCTCTGAGATCAATGCAAAATGTCTCGTTTACTGCAGCTATGATGAATGGGTGAATTGCCATGGCAGTCTGTGCACTGGACCTTACAATAGTGATTAACTTTTTCATTTTCCAAATGAATGTGTATTAGGTCTCGGATTGAGAAGTGCTCAATTCCAGTTAGCTCAGATGGGGAGAAAATTGAGTTCAAAAGCGAATATTGCTTACTTTATTGGAATAAGTAATAGGAAACCCCTCAGTAGATAAAACGTAGGGAAATCAAAGCAG